>NC_057810.1:210373490-210673490 GCF_018294505.1 Triticum aestivum | reverse complement strand
AGTGGTCGGCTTGCTATTTGCACCATGCTTGGGATCACGCGATGAGTTCTCACTAGTCGCCTGTCTCCTGAACTCGTCCGGAGCGCGAATCTTAGGACCAAACGGGAGTTCCCCTTGCTCATCGCGGGATCCTGGTGTTTGACAATATAAATCCGAGTGACCCAATCTGCCACAAGAGAAACAGAAATATGGCAGCTGCTCATACTGGATATCATACATATCAACCTTTTTTCTCCTTGCAGAATCAATAAGAATCCACCTTCTGAGCGGCTTCTCAACATCAATGGTGATCCTTGCTCGCAGAAAACCTCCATCGTGGTCAAAACTGACATATTGAGCGTGTTGATCCATCTGCTTTGCTATAGGAATCCACCAAGCTTCGTCCCTCGAATTATAGGGCAAGTTCATAACCTTAGCCCAGATATGCAGACGATCAAACTTCACCTCATCTGGCCTCATACACTCATCAAATTCTGCTAGCACCACGGCATTCTTGTTGATGTGCCATGGCGATCCGTTCCAGACACGATCCCTATCTCGCTGATTCTCAAACTCCGCAACAAACATATTGATTCCTACGGAGCGAAACTGCAAGCCGCGTGGGTTACCCCACGCCGGCCGAAGAGCATTGGTGATTGTCTTGATGTGAAGATGATTACGGTGAAGTACTTTACCAGCCACCAACCACTTCGCCAGACCGCTATCGACTTGATCATAGATCACCAGAGGAGTCGCTTCTTCCTGAGAGATATCCAGTTTGCCCAGCGCTTCCTCCAGTTTCCGTCTGGCGGCACGGGCGGATTGATCTTCGTTCGCCGCCCCCTCTCCCGTACTTGCGCTCGGCGTGGCCATCGCCAGCCACCGTTCGCTCGATCTCTCTCGCCCCGCTGATAATCTGCAGGCGAGAAGCTTGTTCCACGTCCAAACCCTAGATCGCCACGGCCGCCGCCAGAGGGGTTTAGGGTTTAGGGGATCTCCCGACGATGTCTGCTCCTTGCTACTCGTCCATACACGTACGTGGCGTGTTCCCGTATGAATGCTTCTGCCATTTCTTTATCTCGACAACCCGACTGACAGAGATCCCTCTTCAAGTTTTTTTTTAATTTATAATACGTGTCTCAGTTCCGGGCTTCCGACACCCATGACCCATCTAGACATCGATTTCACAGGAATAAAAAGAGAACGAAACCCTATCTTATTGGGAGAAAAATGACAGTTGTTGACATATTTTTCTTTTCTTTGTTGTTAGCACAAGTGAATGTACGTGTGCACGCGTGCTATCCCATCACACATACAATTATGTTTGTGTATCCTCTTAGACTACCTACGGTAAGAGTATACCTGGCCATACCTCAGGCCGGGCCGGGCTTCAGGCCGGGCATAGCCAAGCCCGACGAAAAAAACTCAGGCCCAGGCCCGGCCCGACCTGAATATGTAAAAGCCTGTCGGGGTCCGGGCCGGCCTGACCTGGCCTTCAGAAAAAGATGGGCCCGGTCCCGGCCTGACCCGGCCTTCGAGCTCAAAATCTAGGCCCGAGCCCGGTCCAGAGGCAGCATCGAGCCGGGCCGGGTCGGGCTTTGTCGGGCAGGGCCGGCTCAGCCGGGCTTCCCATGGTCAGGTATAGGTAAGAGTAACATAGATGGTATCATCACACATATCTAGATAAAATACTCCCTTCGTCTAGGTGTATAAGTCATCTTAGGTTGCTCCGCCTCCTTCTCCTCCTCCAACAAAGAAAGTTAGGGTTCGTGCCTCTCGCCGGCGCAGGCGCAGGTCCGCCTCGTCTCCGGTGGCCCTAGGGCCATGGAGGCGCGGTGGATCCTGCCAAGGGCCGGCGGGAGGGCTCCGTTTTTAGTCGGGTTTTTTTTCAATCTTGTTAGGGTTTGTGTCCTACTTAGGAAGGCGAGATGACGGCGGCTCCCTGGAGATGGAATAAAGGTCTCCCCGCCTAGCCCTCGTTCCGGCGGTGCGTCTAGCATCATTTGTGGGCGTGTGGAGGTGTGTCTCCCGCAGATCTATCTTTGGTGGATTTACTCGGAACTCGTCATTGTTCGTCTATGTTCGTGTGTCTTCGGTTTGGATCCTTCCGATCTACGTTATTTTTCATTGGCGGCGATTGCTGTTCTGGGGTGCTGGTCCTATGGGGCCTTAGCACGACGACTTACTGACTGTCTACTACAACAAGTTGTGCCCGGCTCCGGCGATGGAGGGGCGATGACGGCGGCGTGCCTTCGACTCGCTTCGGTACTTGTAGTCATCGCTATGTGGTCTACGAATCTGGATGTAATTTTTATTTCTGCTATTCGTTGTACTGCCATGATTGAAGATGAATAGATTGGAAGTTTTTTCAAAAAAAAAAGTCATCTTAGGTTGTGCATCGCGACCAAGGCGAAGGGAAAAACGAGAGAATTTAATGTTTTTTTGCTAGTTAATAGCATTGTATGCAATGAATTAACCACTTCATGTCATGTTTGAAAGTCTCAAGCCATTGAAAGCATGCACGACCCACATCTCTTATTGGTTGACATGTCACGAAACAAGAAACGAGGGAGTTAATGTGCCGTGCCTAAGTGTTTTGGGATTATTTGATTTTCGAAAGATGACTTACACACCTAGACGGATGGAGTAGATGATTTGACAAGTAATTAATGAAAAAAAGCATGTGATAATATAGTTGTTACTAACTATGCTCTCATAGTATGAGTAACGTCACACATACCAAGACAAAATGAGTCTACAACCTAATAAATAAAGTGTTGCGTGACACCACACATATGTTACTCCCTACTATAGAGATATTAACATAGACTAGTAACATATGCTCCCCATTGTGGCTAGTCTTGATACATGTTTATTTTTTTTCTTGAAAAAGACGATAACCCCGGCTTCTGCATCGAGCGATGCAAACAACCATATATGTTATTAAAAATGCAAAATCCAACAGAACAACATCGACCCAGAAAAAATAAAATAAAACCCGAGGTCACATGCCTCGCGATAGTAACTCCATCAGATAGTCACTAACCCTATGATATAAGACGAAAACAAAACGGAAAATACACAACTCCTAGGCTACGCATTTAAGAAGGAATCGTTGCACGTGCGTCGATGATGAAGAGTTCAACACAAGGTTGAACTTCGGTTTCTCATCCCATAAACCAAGCTTCAGTCCACTACCTTCCGCGAGGGCACCACACAGATGCGCGTCCACACTCATCAGAGATCTTGTGTTTCCACCGAAGTGCATAGAGTCATTGTTGAAGCCGTATGTAACATCATCCCTTATCCGGCTACCAACGCCTCCATAATCAGACGCCTCTGGAGAAGACACCAGAAGACAGACGTCCCATATCGTCTGCCTCCCGCCACTGTCGCACCACCTTCGATCTAGCAGCAACAAGCTAGACATGACACCTCCCAGAGCCACCGTGCAACACGTTCCTGTAGCATGCATGACTTGATGCCTCCGCTGAAGGAAATATGCCCTAGAGGCAATAATAAAGTTATTATTTATTTCCTTATTTCATGATAAATGTTTATTATTCATGCTAGAATTGTATTGACCGGAAACTTAGTACATGTGTGAATACATAGACAAAACAAAGTGTCCCTAGTATGCCTCTACTTGACTAGCTCGTTTAGCAAAGATGATTATGTTTCGTAACCATAGACATGTGTTGTCATTTGATGAACGGGATCACATCATTAGGAGAATGACGTGATGGACAAGACCCATTCATTAGCTTAGCATTATGATCATTACAATTTCATTGCTACTGCTTTCTTCATGACTTATACATGTTCCTCAAACTATGAGATTATGCAACTCCCGAATACCGGAGGAACACCTTGTGTGCTATCAAACATCACAACGTAACTGGGTGACTATAAAAATGCTCTACAGGTGTCTCCAAAGGTGTTTGTTGGGTTGTCATAGATCAAGATTAGGGTTTTTCACTCCGTGTATCGAAGAGGTATCTTTGGGCCCTCTCGGTAATGCACATCACTATAAGCCTTGCAAGCAATGTGACTAATGAGTTAGTTACAGGATGATGCATTATGGACTGAGTATAGAGACTTGCCGGTAACGAGATTGAACTAGGTATGATGATACCGACGATCGAATCTAGGGGAAGTAACATACCGATGACAAAGGGAACAACGTATGTTGTTATGCGGTTTGACCGATAAAGATCTTTGTAGAATATGTGGGAGCCAATATGAGCATCCAGGTTCCGCTATTCGTTATTGACCAGAGATATGTCTCGGTCATGTCTACATAGTTCTCAAACCCGTAGGGTCCGCGCGCTTAACATTCGATGACTATTTGTATTATGAGTTATGTGATTTGATGACCGAAGTTTGTTTGGAGTCCCAGATGAGATCACGAACGTGACAAGGAGTCTCGAAATGGTTGAGACATAAAGATTGATATATTGGAAGGCTATATTTGGACATCGGAAAGGTTCTGAGTGATTCGGGTATTTTTCGAAGTACCGGAGAGTTACGGGAATTCGCGGAGGGAAGTAGTGGGCCTTAATGGGCCATATGGGAAAGGAGAGAATGGCCTCAAGGGGTGGCCGCGTGCCCCCCCCCCCATGGGCTGGTCCGAATTGGACTAGGAGGGGGCGGTGTCTTGGTTCTAAGACTAACAGTAGAAAGGGGGTAGGTATGGAGAGGCAAGATCTCAGCTATGGTGAAGGTGTAGACACAAGATTTACGAGTTCACGCCCTTCTCAGAGGAAGTAATAGCCCTACGTCTTGGTGTCCGGAGGCGGTCGATTGGATTATGTGTGTGATGTTTACAAAGGGTGCCAACCCCTATGCCAGAGGAGGGGGTGGCTTATATAGAGTACGCCAGAACCCCCACCGCCCTCCATTACAAGGGACTTAATGAACATAAAGTAGGGGCATTACTGGTAACACCAGCCTTAAGTGTTGTTAATGACCTTAAAGACTACGGAGTGAACACCTGCCCGTTGTAATGCCGAGTGACTCCTGGTCTTCGGTAGGTCGAGTGATTCTCTGGACGGTCGAGTGACAGTAAGGAGGAGGACGCCCGAGTGACCTGGATGTCGAGTGGATTACACTCAACATCCTTGACTGGGGGTCCCTTGCTGTCTCTTGGACTCCTTATCTTCTAGGGTAGTGACCTTGGGTAGGACGTGTAGGTCTGGCCTATGACCCTACCCCAGGTCTGTATCCTCATCAGTAGCCCCCGAATGGATTAAGGTTTAAGTGGAAAGTAGGTTGAAGTTGAACTTGTTCTGAGCTTTGCGCCTTCGCGAGTGCTTTCTACAAGATTGAAAAACCCACGTTGGTACTTTAGCATCGACTCAGTCGCCTTGATCCATTCAGAGGGTTGTCGACTGAACTTGTGGTGTCATGTGCCGAGTGTTGTATTTGGGTGCAGGATCTTTGGAGCGATTGACTGCTGCGTATCCCGGATTTCGCGGGATATGAAATTTTGGGGAAGCGCGCGGGACGGGGAGCGCCGATGCGGGCGGAGCAGATAAAACAAAGATGCCTCGATCTCCGTGCCGCCTTTTCGCCACGTACGTTGCGCGCGACTGTTGCGGGATTTGACAGGATTGCCTGGCCCCACACGGCAGTCACTCGGAAGCAACCCTTTATAAGGCGACGGGGCCGAGGCGTCCGCACTGTGCATGCCCGTTCCTCCCTCTTCTTCCTCTGCTTCTCCACCGCGCTCAGCTCCTCCGCTCTCGATGCTGCCGCTCCGCCGCCATGGTGAAGGACAAGATGGCGGCGCTAGAGCACGCGAAGAAGGCGACGGGGGTGGCGAAGGGCAAAAAGAAGAGCCGCGGGTCGTCTTAGCGCACGAGCTGCCACCGGCTGGATCCAGGGCGATTGGATCTAGTCTTCGATTCGGCAGGAGGACCTGGACGAGCTGGCGGAGTCTGGCCTGATCACCAAGGGAGCGGCAAGGCTTCCAGAGGGGGAGATGGAGCCTCAGCCTCGACCGGGTGAGTGTGTACTACTCGCCACTCACGTCGACCGGGGTTTCTCACTTCCTCCGCACCCCTTCTTCCGAGGGTTCTTGAATTTCTTTGGTGCGTAACTCCACCACTTTTCTCCCAACACCATCACTTATCTGGCCGCATTCGTATCGATGTGCGAAAACTTCTTGGGGTGTCGCCCACACTAGGGTCTTTTCAAGCATCACTTTACCATCCGCTTCCAGTCGGTCAAAAAAGCGAAGTCGAGTGACTCAAAAACCCATGTCATACAGATGTGTGGGGGTTTAGGCATCCAAAAAGGCATAGGAGTTCTTTCCCTGCTATGACTCTCCCTGAATCGCTTAGAGGCTGGCAGTCGACCTAGTTCTATTGCCAGGACGTCGCAGCTCCGGGGCAGTCGACTGACCTCCCTCACTTCACATTCGACCGTGTCCAGACTCCTTCTCCACTCAAAGTGACTGCTGCTGAGAACGTGGAGATGAAGATGTTGGTGGAGAAAGTGGTCCAACTCATCAATGAGGGTGTCACCGGCCTGGATCTGCTGGAAGTGTTCCTCAATTGATGCATCCAGCCCCTTCAGGCCCGTGACCATCCTATGCGGTTATACTCCGGACCTGAAGACACCGCTCGGGTCCATCTAGAGGAGGTGCCACCAAAAACCGTGGCTATGTGGCTGAGAAGTATTACAGGCAATCGGGACAACCCCAGAGGATCCAGGCGAGTCATTCCCTTCAGAGACAACAATCCACCCAACAAAGTATGCTCTTTTTTCTGACTGTCTGACTTGTATGCTCCGACTGTATTTGATGTCGACTAACTGTTGTTCGTCCGTTTGCCTTGCAGGTTTTCACTAAGATGTATTCGATGCCCAACGGCGAACAAGCTCTGGTGCAGGACCAGGAAGGAGAGGCCAGTGCAGAGGAAAGCGGTGAATGGGAGTCCTCGGATGAAGAGGAGGAGGATGAGAGCGAGGAGTCGGACGAGGAGGAGGAAGTCGACTCGCCGCCATGCTCCAAGCATTGATCTAAGCAGCAACATGACCCGGTAGGCGGGCGTGGGAAGAACGTGGCCCCAGGTCCCCACGCTCAGAAGCGTGTTCGGACGTCGACTCCGGAGCCCGCGGAGAAGATCGCCAAGCAGCCCAAGGTGGTTCCTACCAAGGCTCGGAAGACTTTGCCGTGGATCAAGATGGACATCCTTGTGGCTTCGGGGTGAGTATGGTACTTGTGTTTATGCAGACTGACTGAATTTCCCGTCCTGACCGATTGGATCATGTATCTCTCCAGCCCCACCTCTGCTTCTACCGACATGGACATCGACAAGGCTCCAGGAGACGAGGAGGCCACCTCTCGAGCTGGTAAGTTCGTTCGACCAGGTTTCATTTAGTCGAGTGGATCGTCAATCGGCTGGCTTTCTGATATTTCATCCTTTTTATAGTTCCACAGGAGGTCGTCGTGCTCCCTAACGATGACGAAGAAGAAGTGCCTCTGTAGGAGAGGAGGAAGAGGAGTGGAGGCTCGAGCAGGAAGAGACTCGAAGTTCAGGTCCCTCAGTTGACGCCGGTCCTTGAGGCGGTGGTCGAACGTTCCGGGGAGCCGGTTCGGACCAACGTCACATTTGCTGACCCACTGACGACTGATCGTCCGTCGGGATCGGCTGCTCCGACTCCTGGTGCTCCGGTGCAACTCCACGCGTCTGACCCAGTAACTGCTTCGACCGCCTTGCAACCGTCACTCTTTGCTGCCTATCAGACCCCAGACGACTTGCCGAGTGCTGCTAGGAAGGCTCTTCGCCAGGTGAACCTTGTCATGGAGCAGGTGAAGGTGATGCACGAGGCTAGTCAGGTGGCTTACAACGCCAGCACTTCCCTTCAGACCAATGTTCAGGTCAGCAAAACTCCGACTAAACTTTTGAATGTTGAGTTATATCCGATCACCCACTGGGGTGTTTCTTTGCATAGAGATTAGGAAATCTTCCACTCCAATCGACTTGAGTTGAGTCTTAGTAAACTGTCTGAACCAGTGGGGGCACGCCGAGTGCACCCACTGGGTGTAGTCCCCGAGACCACGGTCGACTGCTGGCAGTCGACTGAGGTCTTAGAATGTACTCTTTTTTTTGAACTCACGCTGGGTAGAACCTGCTGAGTATTGATCTGAACCAGTGGGGGCACGCTAAGTGCACCCACTGGGTGTAGTCCCTGAGACTATTGTTGGATATTTGATTCAGTAGTAGTCTTAGAGTAACTTTTTACTGTCACTTGCTCTTGTTCCTGTCAACTGACATGTCTCTCTTGCTAACCGCAGAGGTCTTGTGATCTCGAGGCTCGACTTTCTGAGTTGAAGAAGCACATCAGCGTTGAACTTGACCTTGAACTTGCAAAGAAGTACCTTAAGAACGCCCAACAAGAGATGACCATCATGGGAAGTAATGATTCGACTGTCTTGTCCGTTTTGTAGCTCGCACTTCCCACTGCTTTTTCTTTCAGTCTCTTTGAACCGAGTGACTTCACACAAGCAGATGTGCGTAGTGAAAATCGCCAACTTCAGTCTCGTCTGAAGAGTGTTGTTTCTTTAGAGAGGATGAAGGAGGCTTTGGAGCAGAAGGATCTGGATCTGGCAGCTGCTCAGAAGGAAGCACGTGAGAAGACGAAGCTTGCGGACCAGAAGCTGTCTTCAGTCGGCAAATTGGAGGAGGAGAACGCGAAGCTAAAGACTGCCATCTCGGATGCTAATCGAGAAGTCGAGCAACTGAGGAAGGACAAGGAGAATCTGACCACTGAAGTCGGCGGCCTCAGCACCAAGACAGACAAGCTAGAGTCCTATCTGGAGCAACTCGTCGCGAAACTTGTTCTGAAGCTTGAAGGTATGATCATTCGACTGCAGTTAATTTGCTGTCGACTGAAATTTGATATCATATTGTCGACTCATCATTTTTCGTGATGGGACAGAACTTTGTCAGGACTTTGAAGCTGAAACTGGGCGGGTCGGGACAGGTCTAGACCCCATCAATTGTCCTATGAAAGATGACATTGCAATGAACCTGCTCGGTTGGAGTCACGCTTGGATGGCGCAGTCGCTTATCTGGCTCGACTGAAGGCAGAGATGAGCCAAGTGGACGCTGAGCTCTGGCCTCGGGTGGAACTTTCTCAAGACCTCGAGTCGTTGATGACTCGACTTAATCAGATTCCCGACCGAGTGCAAGAGTGGAAGAAGTCCTCTGCTCGTTGTGGTGCTGATGTCGCCTTGTCATTAGTTCGAGTGCATTGCAAGGAGGCTAAGGAAGACAAGATGGATGCCCTCAAGGTAGCGAATACTAAGAAGCATTCCTTCGAGTCTTTCATGGACACCTTCCTCGAGGCAGCCACTCGTATTGCCGAGAGCATCGATCTCGACAGCTTCTGCGATCCTGCCAGTCCTTCTCCCGCCGAGTGACCGAAAAACATTATGCACCACCTTTATTTGACTCAGAATGCTGAGCGATTTTGTAATCGTTAAAACTCCTTCGGGCCCGATGCTCGAGCACTTTATTCAGTGGTTAGGAATCTTTGGATTTATCTTCGAACATGTTGCGCTTATCTTTGATTGAAATTTGTTCTTCTCTTGGATTGGTTTCTGTTCATTCGACGCAACTTTTGAAGAAGAATCAGCTCATTAGTTGACCAGTTGGGCTAGCCTTGAGTAGCATTGATCAGCTCATGAGCAAGGCACTCAGCAATGGTTGGCAAGGCATCAGCCGTTGGATGGGTCTTTGACAGTGCGCACAATGTCGTCCTTATTCTTGACGGTGTAGCCCCCCCCCCCCGGGGGGGGGGGAGCCAGTCGACTGGTTGGACGAGCCTTGAGTAGCATTGATCATCTCATCAGCGAGGCATTCAGCAATGGTCTTAACGTTCCTGAAAGCAGTTCGCCTTGGCAACACGCTCAATCTTGTCCTTCCTCTTGATGGTGCAATTCTGGAGCGGGGGTCATGGTCGACCTGCACTTTGTTAAACTTAGGCGAGTACTGGACTGCAGCTAAGCCCCCGAGTGGGAGGATTGCTCACCACTCGGTAGGATTTTTCAAACTTAGGCGAGTACTGGACTGCAGCTAAGCCCCCCGAGTGGGAGGATTGCTTGCCACTCGGTAGGATTTTCCAAACTTAGGCGAGTACTGGACTGCAGCTAAGCCTCCGAGTGGGAGGATTGCTCGCCACTCGGTAGGATTTTCCAAACTTAGGCGAGTATTGGACTGCAGCTAAGCCCCCAAGTGGGAGGATTGCGCGCCACTCGGTAGGATTTTTCAAACTTAGGCGAGTACTGGACTGCAGCTAAGCCTCTGAGTGAGAGATAGACTCATCACTCGGTAGGATTTTTCAAACTTAGGCGAGCACTGGACTGCAGCTAAGCCCCCGAGTGGGAGGATTTCTCGCCACTCGGTAGGATTTTTCAAACTTAGGCGAGTATTGGACTGTAGCTAAGCCTCCGAGTGAGAGACAGAGTCATCACTCGGTAGGATTTTTCAAACTTAGGCGAGTACTGGACTGTAGCTAAGCCCCTAAGTGAGAGACAGACTCACCACTCGGTAGGATTTTTCAAACTTAGGCGAGTACTGGACTGCAGCTAAGCCTCCGAGTGAGAGACAGACTCATCACTCGGTAGGATTTTTCAAACTTAGGCGAGTACTGGACTGCAGCTAAGCCCCCGAGTGAGAGACAGACTCACCACTCGGTAGGATTTTTTATTACTTAGGTGAAGCGGATTTGCGGCTAAGCCCCCGAGTGAGAGACAGACTCACCACTCAGTAGGATTTTTTGTTTTAACTTAGGCAAAGCGGGTTCGCAGCTAAGGCACCCACTGGGGGATTTTAGAGCATGTAAAAAAGGAAAAACAATCATTCGGAAGACTGTAAAATCATGTCTCTTGATAATCAAACTAAAAGGTACTTCTTATTACATTTCACCAGTCTAAATATTTAAGAGTAAAAGGGGCGGAGCAGTTCTGCGTTCCAAGCGCGTGGCTCATCTTTATTGTGCTTGACGTTGAAGAGACGGTATGCCCCATTGTGGAGCACTTTGGTGACGATGAAAGGGCCTTCCCAAGCAGGAGCGAGCTTGTGTGGTTTCTGCTGGTCCACTCGAAGAACAAGGTCTCCTTCTTGAAATGCCCGACCCCTTATGTTTCTGGCATGGAATCAACACAAGTCTTGCTGATAGATGGTCGACCGGATCAAGGCCATCTCTCATTCTTCTTCCAGGAGATCGACTGCATCTTGCCGAGCCTGCTCTGCTTCTTCTTCTGAAAAGAGCTCAACTCGGGGCGCATTGTGGAGAAAATTGCTCGGGAGCACGGCTTCAGCTCCATAGACTAAGAAGAATGGAGTCCGTCCAGTCGACCGATTAGGAGTTGTCCTCAATCCCCAAAGCACCGATGGGAGTTCATCAACCCAAGCCCCTGCTGCATGCTTGAGGTCACGCATCAACCGGGGTTTCAGTCCTTTGAGGATCAATACATTCACTCGCTCAGCCTGTCCATTCAACTGAGGATGAGCGACCGAAGCGTAGTCGACCCTCGTGCCTTAGGAAGCGCAAAAGGCTCTGAATTCATCAGAGTCGAAGTTCGAGCCGTTATCCGTGATGATGCTGTGTGGAACACCAATCTGAATATCAGTTCCCTGATGAAACTCACAGTTGTACTTGCTTCAAGGTTTTCAATGGGCTTGGCTTCGATCCATTTGGTGAACATGTCGACTGCCACCAGCACATGAGTAAATCCACTTCTGCCGGTCCTTAGAGGTCCAACCATGTCCAATCCCCAGACACCAAAAGGCCAGATGAGTGGAATAGTTTTCAAAGCTGATGCGGGTTTATGGGACATGTTGGAGTAAAACTGACAACCTTCACACTTGTCCACTATCTCTTTTTCCATCTCATTGGCCCGTGGCCAGTAAAATCCGGCTCGGTATGCTTTGGCCACGATGGTCCGAGAGGATGCATGGTGACCACAGGTCCCCGAGTGAATATCATTGAGGACCATTCGGCCTTCTTCTAGCGTGACGCATTTCTGGCAGACCCCAGTTACACTTTCTCTAAACAACTGACCTTTAATCACGGTAAAGGCTTTAGATCGTCAGACGACCTGTCGAGCCTCTTCTTCATCCTCCGGAAGTTCTTTCCTGAGAATGTATGCAATGTACGGCACTGTCCAGTCGGGGGTGATGACCAAAGCCTCCATGACCAAGTCGACCACGGCCGGGATTTCGACTTCAGTCGGATCTGTGGCGCTCTTGGGCTGCGGTGACTCTTCAATGAAAGGATCTTCCTGAACCGAAGGTGAATGAATATGTCCCAAAAACACATTGTGGGGAATGGCCTCTCTCTTTGAACCTATCTTTGCTAACTCATCTGCAGCTTGATTTTTCAGTCGGGGTATAAGGTGAAGCTCAAATCCCTCAAACCTCTTTTCCAGTTTTCTTACTGCATTGCAATAACCAATCATGGTCGGGCTCCTGACATCCCATTCCTTCATCACTTGATTAACCACCAAATCTGAGTCGCCATAGACCATAAGGCGGTGGACGCCGAGTGAAATGGCCATACGCAACCCGTATAGAAGTGCTTCATATTCGGCTTCGTTATTGGACGAATCAAAATGAATCTGGAGAACATAGTTAAGTTTGTCTCCACGGGGGGATACCAACACTACCCCGGTGCCTGAACCATTCAGCATCTTGGAACCATCGAAGAACATAGTCCAATGCTCTAAGTGGACTTGAGTCGGCAATTGCTGCTCAATCCATGATACGTCTCCAACGTATCTATAATTTTTGATTGTTCCATGCTATTATATTACCCCTTTTGGATGTTTATGGGTTTTATTTTACACATTTATATCATTTTTGGGACTAACCTACTAACCGGAGGCCCAGCCCGTATTGCTGTTTTTTGCCTATTTCAGTATTTCAAAGAAAAGTAATATCAAACGGAGTCCAAACGGAATGAAACCTTCAGGAGCGTGATTTTTGGAACGAACGTGATCCAGAGGACTTGGAGTGCAAGTCAAGAAGCAGCCGAGGACTCCACGAGATAGGAGGGCGCCCCCCTATAGGGCACGCCCCTGTCTCGTGAGCCCCTCGGGCGTCCACCGACGTACTTCTTCCTCCTGTATAAGCCTACGTACCCCGAAAACATCCAGGGAGTAGACGAAACACAATTTCCACCACCGTAACCTTCTGTATCCTCGATATCTCATCTTGGAGCCTTCGTCGGCACTCTGCTGGAGGGGGAATCGACCATGGAGGGCTTCTACATCAACATCCTTGCCCCTCCGATGAGTTGTGAGTAGTTTACCACAGACCTATGGGTCCATAGTTATTAGCTAGATGGCTTCTTCTCTCTTTTTGGATCTCAATACAATGTTCTCCCCCTCTCTTGTGGAGATCTATTTGATGTAAACTCTTTTTGCGGTGTGTTTGTCGAGATCTGATGAATTGTGGGTTTATGATCAAGTTTATCTATGAATAATATTTGAATCTTCTCTGAATTCTTTTATGTATGATTGAGTTATCTTTGCAAGTCTCTTCGAATTATCAGTTAATTTGGTTTGGCCTACTAGATTGATCTTTCTTGCCATGGGAGAAGTGCTTAGCTTTGGGTTCAATCTTGCAGTGTCCTTACCCAGTGATAGAAAGGGTTGCAAGGCACATATTGTATTGTTGCCATCGAGGATAACAAGATGGGGTTTATATCATATTGCTTGAGTTTATCCCTCTACATCATGTCATCTTGCTTAATGCGTTACTCTATTCTTGTGAACTTAATACTCTAGATGCAGGCAGGAGTCGGACGATGTGTGGAGTAATACTAGTAGATGCAGGCAGGAGTCGGTCTACTTGTCACGGACGTGATGCCTATATACATGATCATGCCTAGATAATCTCATAATTATTCGCTTTTCTATCAATTGCTCGACAGTAATTTGTTCACCCACCGTAATACTTATGCTATCTTGAGAGAAGCCACTAGTGAAACCTATGGCCCCCGGGTCTATCTCTTATCATATTTGCCACCAATCTACTTTTATTTGCATCTTCACTTTTTGCATCTATATTATAAAATACCAAAATATATTTATCTTATCTTACTACCTTTATTAGATCTCACTTTCGCAAGTGGCCGTGAAGGGATCGACAACCCCTTTATTGCGTTGGTTGCGAGTTCTTTGTTTGTTTGTGTAGGTGCGTGGGACTTTTTGAGGAGCCTATGATGTCTACTACACAACCTTCTTCTTGTAGACGTTGTTGGGCCTGCAAGTGCACAGGTTTGTAGGACAGTAGCAAATTTTCCTCAAGTGGATGGCCTAAGGTTTATCAATCTGTAGGAGGCGTAGGATGAAGATGGTCTCTCTCAAACAACCCTGCAACCAAATAACAAAGAGTCTCTTGTGTCTCCAACACACCCAATACAATGGTAAATTGTATAGGTGCACTAGTTCGGCGAAGAGATGGTGATACAAGTGCAAAATAGATGGTAGATATAGGTTTTTGTAATCTGAAATAATAAAAACAGCAAGGTAAGAAGTGGTAAAAGTGAGCGTAAACGGTATTGCAATGATAGGAAACAAGGCCTAGGGTTCATACTTTCACTAGTGCAAGTTCTCTCAACAATAATAACATAGATAGAACATATGACAAGCCCTCAACATGCAACAAAGAGTCACTCCAAAGCCACTAATAGCGGAGAACAAACGTAGAGATTATGGTAGGGTACGAAACCACCTCAAAGTTATTCTTTCGGATCGATCTATATAAGAGTTCGTACTAGAATAACACCTTAAGACACAAATCAACCAAAACCCTAATGTCACCTAGATACTCCAGTGTCATCTCAAGTATCCGTGGGCATGATTATACGATATGCATCACACAATCTCAGATTCATCCAACCAACATAAAAGTACTTCAAAGAGTGCCCCAAAGCTACTACCGGAGAGTCAAGAACGTGTGCCAACCCCTATGCATAGGTTCATGGGTGGAACCCGCAAGTTGGTCACCAAAACATACATCAAGTGGCACATGATATCCCATTGTCACCACAGATAATCACGACAAGACATACATCAAGTGTTCTCATAAAGACTCAATCCAATAAAATAACTTCAAAGGGGAAACTCAATTCATCACAAGATAGTAGAGGGGGAGAAACATCATAAGATCCAACTACAATAGCAAAGCTCGGGATACATCAAGATTGTGCCATAGATGGAACACGAGAGAGAACACGAGAGAGAGAGATCAAACACATAGCTACTGGTACATACCCTCAACCCCGAGGGTGAACTACTCCCTCCTCGTCATGGATAGCGCCGGGATGATGAAGATGGCCACCGTTGATGGGCTCCCCCTCCGGCAGGGTTCCGGAATAGGGTCCCGATTGGTTTTTGGTGGCTACAGAGGCTTGCGGCGGCGGAACTCCCGGTCTATCTTCTGTTCTGGAAGTTTTACGATACGTAGGTATATATGGGTGCAGGGGGTACGTCGGTGGAGCTACGAGGGCCCCACGAGGTAGGGGGCGCACCTGGGGGGGTGGGCGCCCCCCACCCTCGTGGGCAGCCCGTATCTACCCTGACGTGTACTCCAAGTTCCCTGGGTTACTTTCCCTCCAAAAATAACTTCTCCAGTTGATTTCGTTCCGTTTTGACTCCGTCTGATATTCCTTTTCCTCGAAACACTGATATAGGCATAAAACAGCAAATCTGGGCTGGGCCTCCGGTTAATAGGTTAGTCCCAAAAAATAATATAAAAGTGGATAATAAAGCCCAATATTGCCTAAAACAATATATAAAGTAGCATGGAGCAATAAAAAATTATAGATACGTTGGAGACGTATCAAGCATCCCCAAGCTTAATTCCTGCTCGTCCTTGAGTAGGTAAATGATAAAAAAGAATTTTTGATGCGGAGTGCTACTTGGCATAATTTCAATGTAATTCTTCTTACTTGTGATATGAATATTCAGATCCGAAAGATTCAAGACAAAAGCTCATATTGACACAAAAATAATAATACTTCAAGCATACTAATCAAAGCAATCATGTCTTCTCAAAATAACATGGCAAAAGAAAGTTCATCCCTACAAAATCATATAGTTAGGCTATGCTTCATTTTCATCACACAAAATACTCCCATCAAGAACAACCCCGGTTTCAGCCAAGCAATTGGTTCATACTTTTTAACGCGCTTCAGCCTTTTTCAACTCTCACGCAATACATGAGCGTGAGCCATGGATATAGCACTATGGGTGGAATAGAATATGATGATGGGGATTGTGTGGAGAAGACAAAAAAGGAGAAAGTCTCACATTGACGAGGCTAATCAACGGGCTATGGAGATGCCCATCAATTGATGTCAACATGAGGAGTAGGGATTGCCATGCAACAAATGCACTATAGCTATGAATGCTCAACAAAAGAAAACTAGTGGGTGTGCATCCAACTCGCTTGCTCATGAAGACCTAGGGCATTTGAGGAAGCCCATCGTAGGAATATACAATCCAAGTTCTATAATGAAAAATTCCCACTAGTATAAAAAGACAACTTATGAGACTCACTACATGAAGAACAAGGTGCTACTTTGAAGCACAATATATGAGACTCACTATATGAAGAACAAGGTGCTAGTTTAAGCACAAGTGTGGAAAAAGAGATAGTAGCATTGCCCTTTTATTTTTTTATTTTTTGGGCCTTTTATATATATATTTTGGCCTTTCTCTCTTTTTTTATTTGGGCAATGCTTTAATAATGATGATCATCACACTTCCATTGATTACAACATAAGAATTACAACTCGAAACTAGAACAAGATATGACTCTATATGAATGCCTCCGGCGGTGTACCGGGATGGTGCAATGAATCAAGAGTGACATGTATGAAAATTAATGCATGGTGGCTTTGCCACAAATACGATGTCAACTACATGATCATGCAATGGCAATTTGACAAAAGTAATGTATGTCATGATGATGATGAACGGAACGGTGGAAAGTTGCATGGCAATATATCTCGGAATGGCTATGGAAATGCCATGATAGGTAGGTATGGTGGCTGTTTTGAGGAAGATATAAGGAGGCTTATGTGTGATAGAGCGTATCATATCACGGGGTTTGGATGCACCGGCGAAGTTTGCACCAACTCTCAAGGTGAGAAAGGGCAATGCACGGTACCGAAGAGGCTAGCAAAGGCGGAAAGGTAAAAGTGCGTATAATCCATGGACTCAACATTAGTCATAAAGAACTCATATACTTATTGCAAAAGTTTTATTAGCCCTCAAAGCAAAGTACTACTACGCATGCTCCTAGGGGGGAGGTTGGTAGGAGTTAACCATCGCGCGCCCCCGACCTCCACTCAAGGGAAGGCAATCAAAAGAGCACCCCATGCAATAAATTTGTTATACAACTTTAACCATACGTGCATGCTACGGGACTTGCAAACTTCAACACAAGCATTTCTCAAATTCACAATCACTCAACTAGCACGACTTTGATATTATCACCTCCATATCTCAAAACAATTATCAAGCATCAAAATTTTCTTAGTATTCAACACACTCATAAGAAAGTTTCACATATCTTGAATACCAAGTATATTAATATTAAGCAAATTACCATGCTATTAACAACTCTCAAAATAATCTAAGTGAAGCATGAGAGTTCATATATTTCTTCAAAATAAAACCACCATTGTGCTCTAAAAGATATAAGTGAAGCACTAGCAAATGACAAACTACTCCGAAAGATATAAGTGAAGGTCAATGAGTAGCTAAATAATTATGCAACTATGCGAAGATGCTCTCTCATTTAATAATTTCAGATCTCGATACTTTATTCAAACAGCAAGCAAAGCTAAATAAAATGACATTGCAAGGATAGCACAACTCATGTGAAGAAGCAAAAACTTAGGCTCAACCGATACTAACCGATAGTTGTTGAAGAAGAAAGGTGAGATGCCTACCGGGGCATCCCCAAGCTTAGATGCTTGAGACTTCTTGAAATATTATCTTGGGGTGCCTTGGGAATCCCCAAGCTTGAACTTTTGTGTCTCCTTAATTCATCTCATATCATGGTTTCTCTTTTTATCAAAAGCTTCATCCACAACAAACTCAACAAGAACTCGTGAGATAGGTTAGTATAAACCAATGCAAAACCTTATCATTTTCTACTGTAACAAATCACTTAAGTTATTATTCAACATTGCATACTAAATGCCTCTGCATATTTAATACTCCTATCCTCAAATAGAATCATTAAACAAACAAACATATGCAAACAATGCAAACATAACAGCAATCTGCCAAAACAGTACAGTCTGTAAAGAATGCAAGAGTATCAATACTTCCCTGACTCCAAAAATTATGAACTAAAATTCCCACTGTAATACATTTATCAGAGCTCAATATGCAAAAAGATTCAACATTATACCACTCTCTGACTTTTCTAGGGAATTTTTTCAACAGCGGTAAACTTTCTGTTTTCAAACAGCAACATGTATATTAGCAAAATAAGCATGGCAAAGGCTATCCTTGATTTCTTTATTGAAACTAAAGATGCAAAACATTATTCTAACTAACAGCAAGCAAAAACTAACAAAATAAAATTACGCTCCAAGCAAAACACATATCATGTGGTGAATAAAAATATAGCTCCAACTAAAGTTACCAATGAACGAAGACGAAAGAGGGGATGCCTTCCGGGGCATCCCCAAGCTTATTGCTTGGTTGTCCTTGAATATTACCTTGGGGTTCCTTTGGAATCCCCAAGATTAGGCTCTTTCCCCTCCTTATTTCATAGTCCATCGAATCTTTACCCAAAACTTGAAAACTTCAACCACACAAAACTCACAACAAAACTCGTAAGCTCCGTTAGTATAAGAAAATAAAACCACCACTTAGGTACTGTAATGAACTCATTCTAAATTCATATTGGTGTAATATCTACTGTATTATAACATCTCTATGGTTCATACCACTTAATACTAGCCATAGATGCATCAAAATAAGCAAACAACACATAGAAAACAGAATCTGTCAAAACCAGAACAGTCTGTAGTAATCTGAATCAAACGTATACTTATGGAACCCCAAAAATTATGAAATAAATTGCTGGACCTGAGTAATTTGTCTATTAATCATCTTCAAGAATAATCGACCTAAAAGCACTCTCCAGTAAAAAATGGCAGCTAATATCGTGAGCGCTAAAGTTTCTGTTTTTCACAGCAAGATCACATAAACTTCACCCAAGTCTTCCCAAAGGTTCTACTTGGCACTTTATTGAAACAAAAGCTATAAAACATGATTACTACAGTAGCATAATCATGTGGACACACAAAAACAGTAAGGATAAATATTGGGTTGTCTCCCAACAAGCGCTTTTCTTTAATGACTTTTCAAGCTAGGCATGATGGTGACAATGATGCTCATATAAAAGATAAGAATTGAGACATAACAGGAGCATCATGAAGCATATGACTAGCATATTTAAGTCTAAACCACTTCCTATGCATAGGGATTTTGTGAGAAAACAACTTATGGGAACAATAATCAACTAGCATAGGATGGCACAACAAGCATAGCATCAAGATTTTAAGCACATAGAGAGGAAACTTGATATTATTGCAATTCCTACAAGCATATGTTCCTCCCTCATAATAATTTTCAGTAGCATCATGAATAAATTCAACAATATAACCAGAACCTAAAGCATTCTTTTCATGATCTACAAGCATAGAAAATTTACTACTCTCCACATAAGCAAACTTCTTCTTTATGGCATACGTATCATCACAATAATCATCATAGATAGGAGGCATGCTTTCATCATAGTAAATTTGCTCATCAAAGCTTGGGGGACAAAAAATATCATCTTCATCAAACATAGATTCCCCAAGCTTGTGGCTTTGCATATCATTAGCATCATGGATATTCAAGGAATTCATACTAACAACATTGCAATCATGCTCATCATATAAAAACATTCTATAGATTTCTTCTTCTAGCACTTGAGCACAATTTTCTTTTCCATCATACTCACGAAAGATATTAAAAAGGTGAAGAGTATGAGACAAACTTAATTCCATTTTTTGTAGTTTTCTTTTATAAACTAAACTAGTGATAAAATAAGAACAAAAAGATTCGATTGCAAGATCTAAAGATATACCTTCAAGCGCTAACCTCCCCGGCAACGGCGCCAGAAAAGAGCTTGATGTCTACTACACAACCTTCTTCTTGTAGAAGTTGTTGGGCCTGCAAGTGCACAGGTTTGTAGGACAGTAGCAAATTTCCCTCAAGTGGATGACCTAAGGTTTATCAATCCGTAGGAGGCATAGGATGAAGATAGTCTCTCTCAAACAACCCTGCAACCAAATAACAAAGAGTCTCTTGTGTCCCAACACACCCAATACAATGGTAAATTGTATAGGTGCACTAGTTCGGCGAAGAGATGGTGATACAAGTGCAAAATAGATGGTAGATATACGTTTTTGTAATCTGAAATAATAAAAACAGCAAGGTAACAAGTGGTAAAAGTGAGCGTAAACGGTATTGCAATGATAGGAAACAAGGCCTAGGGTTCATACTTTCACTAGTGCAAGTTCTCTCAACAATAATAACATAGATAGAACATATGACAAGCCCTCAACATGCAACAAAGAGTCACTCCAAAGCCACTAATAGCGGAGAACAAACGTAGAGATTATGGTAGGGTACGAAACCACCTCAAAGTTATTCTTTCGGATCGATCTATAAAAGAGTTCGTACTAGAATAACACCTTAAGACACAAATCAACCAAAACCCTAATGTCACCTAGATACTCCATTGTCATCTCAAGTATCCATGGGCATGATTATACGATATGCATCACACAATCTCAGATTCATCCAACCAACATAAAAGTACTTCAAAGAGTGCCCCAAAGCTACTACCGGAGAGTCAAGAACGTGTGCCAACCCCTATGCATAGGTTCATGGGTGGAACCCGCAAGTTGGTCACCAAAACATACATCAAGTGGCACATGATATCCCATTGTCACCACAGATAATCACGGCAAGACATACATCAAGTGTTCTCATAAAGACTCAATCCAATAAAATAACTTCAAAGGGGAAACTCAATTCATCACAAGAGAGTAGAGGGGGAGAAACATCATAAGATCCAACTACAATAGCAAAGCTCGGGATACATCAAGATCGTGCCATACATGGAACGCGAGAGAGAACACGACAGAAAGAGATCAAACACATAGCTACTGGTACATACCCTCAGCCCCGAGGGTGAACTACTCCCTTCTCGTCATGGATAGCGCCGGGATGATGAAGATGGCCACCGGTGATGGGATCCCCCTCCGGCAGGGTGCCGGAACAGGGTCCCGATTGGTTTTTGGTGACTACAAAGGCTTGCGGTGGCGGAACTCCCGATATATCTTCTGTTCTGGAAGTTTTACGATACGTAGGTATATATGGGTGCAGGGGGTACATCGGTGGAGCTACGGGGGGCCCACGAGGTAGGGGGCGCACCTGGGGGGGCACGCCCCCCACCCTCGTGGTCAGCCCATATCTCCCCTGACGTGCACTCCAAGTTCCCTGGGTTGCTTTCCTTCCAAAAATAACTTCTCCAGTTGATTTCGTTCCATTTTGACTCCGTCTGATATTCCTTTTCCTCAAAACACTGAAATAGGCATAAAACAGCAAATCTGGGCTGGACCTCCGGTTAATAGGTTAGTCCCAAAAAATAATATAAAAGTGGACAATAAAGCCCAATATTGCCTAAAACAGTAGATATAGTAGCATGGAGCAATCAAAAATTATAGATACGTTGGAGACGTATCAGCCTCCTACTGGATTGATACCTTGGTTCTCAAAAACTGAGGGAAATACTTATGCTACTATTGCTGCATCACCCTTTCCTCTTCAAGGAAAACCAACGCAAGCTCAAGTCGTAGCAAGAAGGATTTCTGGAGCCGTTGCTGGGGAGGTCTTCGCTCAAGTCAAGACACACCAAGTACCCATCACAAACTCATCTCCCTCGCATTTACATTATTTGTCATTTGCCTCTCGTTTTCCTCTCCCCCACTTCACCCTTGCCGTTTTATTCGCCTTCTCTTTCCCAATCTCCTCTCTCTCTTTTCGCTTGCCTTTTTTCCGTTTGCCGTGTGTTAGTTCGTTTACCTTGTTACCATGGCTAGTTCCTTATCCGCTCCTATGTCTCCCGAGTTTGAAGTTCTTCACTTCAAGCAAAGGCAAGGAGAAAACTTAAAGATGCTTGGTATAGGATGATGGAATCTTATCGCAAGTGCACCCTAGAGGTGAACTTTAGACTTCTTCGCAATTTTTATGTTGGGCTAAATATGACGCATAGACAACTTTTGGATTGCATTGCCAAGGGAAATTTTATTGAAATTGATCCCAGTATTGCTCATGAAATTATAGAGGGAATAGTGGGAACACTACCTCAAAAGGGAGGACCACATCCTACCCAAGAAGAAACCCAAGTTTTTGGAAAGATTTGCAAAGTAACAAATTTTTTACAAAAATCTCTTGAGCCTCTTAAAAGTGTTAGCGGAAATCTTCACCGCATGAATATGTTGATTAATCTTTGCAATAAGCAGTTGGATTCTTCTAGATCTAAAAATTTCTGAGTATGAAGGGAAATGGAAAGAACCTCCCGGATTCGATACTGACTCCGCTAAAAAACTGAAAATTAAAGATGGCACTCCTTAGATCTATCTTCGCTTTTATGCCTGGCTAGGGGCGTTAAACGATAGCGCTAGTTGGGAGGCAACCCAATTTTCTTTATGTTTTCTGTTTTGTTCATGTTTAGTAATAAATCATGCATCTACCTTCTGTTTAGATGTGTTTTTATCTTTTAATTAGTGTTTGTGCCAAGTAGAACCTATAGGATAACCTATGATGATAGTTGATTTGATTCTGCTGAAAAACAGAAACTTTGCGCGCATGAATTTAGTTTTGTGAAATCACAGAAACGTGCTTTTGCATTGATTCTTTTTTCTGCTGATCAATAAACAAATTTTCCAGGACTTCCTATTTTGGTAGGATTTTTAGAGTTCCAGAAGTTTGCGTTAGTTACAGATTGCTACAGACTATTCTGTTTTTGACAGATTCTGTTTTTCGTGTGTTGTTTGCTTATTTCAATGCATATATGGCTAGTAAAATAGTTTATAAACCATGGAGAAGTTGGAATACAGTAGGTTTAACACCAAAATAAATAAATAATGAGTTAATTACAGTACCTTATGGTGGTTTTGTTTTCTTTCACTAACGGAGCTTATAAGATTTCCTGTTGAGTTTTGTGTTGTGAAGTTTTCAAGTTTTGGGTAAAGCTTTTATGGACTATGGAATAAGGAGTGGCAAGAGCCTAAGCTTGGGGATGCCCAAGGCACCCCAAGATATTCAAGGATAGACAAAATCCTCAGCTTGGGGATGCCCCGGGAAGGCATCCCCTCTTTCGTCTTTGTTCGTTGATAACTTTACTTGGAGCTATATTTTTACTCGCCACATGATATGTGTTTTGCTTGGAGCGTCGTGTATTATATTAGTCTTTGCTTTTTAGTTTACCACAATCATTTTTGTTGTACACACCTTTTGTGAGAAGCCTATTTGATTAGAATTTTCTAGAATACTCTATGTGCTTCACTTATATCTTTTGAGCTTGATTGTTTTTGCTCTAGCGTTTCACTTATATCTTTTAGAGCACGGTGGTGACTTATTTTTGTAGAAATTGCTAGTCTCTCATGCTTCACTTATATCTTTTTGAGAGTCTTTTAGAACAGCATGGTATTTGCTTTGGTTATAAAATTGGTCCTAGAATGGTTGGCATCCAAGTTGGGTATAATAAAAACTATCATAGGAAGTGAATTGGATGCTATGATCAATTTGATACTTGATAATTGTTTTGAGATAGGAAGGTAGTGATATTAAAGTCATGCTAGTTGGGTGATTATGAATTCAAAGAATTCTTGTGTTAAAGTTAGCAAGTCCCGTAGCATGCACGCATGGTTAAAGTTGTGTAACAAATTTGAAACATGAAGTGTACCTGGCTTGTGCATCCTTATGAGTGGCGGTCGGGGACGAGCGATGGTCTTTTCCTAACAATCTATCCCCCTAGGAGCATGCGCGTAGTACTTGATTTTTGATGACTTCTAAATTTTTGCAATAAGTATATGAGTTCTTTTGACTAATGTTGAGTCCATGGATTATACGCACTTTTACCTTTCCGCCATTGCTAGCCTCTTCGGTACCATGCATTGCCCTTTCTCACCTTGAGAGTTGGTGCAAACTTCGTCGGTGCATCCAACCCCCGTGATACGATACGCTCTATCACACATAAACCTCCTTATATCTTCCTCAAAATAGCCACCATACCTATCTATTATGGCATTTCCATAGCCATTCCGAGATATATTGCCATGCAACTTTCCACCTTTCCGTTCTTCATCATCATGACATACTTTACTTTTGTCATATTGCCATTGCATTATCATGTAGTTGACATTGTATTTGTGGCAAAGCCACCATGCATTATTTTTCATACATGTCACTCTTGATTCATTGCACCATCCCGGTACACCGCCGGAGGCATTCATGTAGAGTCATATCTTTTTCTAGTTTCGAGTTGTAATTCATATGTTGTATTCAATAGAAGTGTGATGATCATCATTATTAGAGCATTGCCCAAAAAAAGAGAAAAAAAGAAAAAAAAGGAGGAAAGGCCAAAAGAAAAAAAGAAAGGCCCAAAAAAAGGAAAAAAAGGGCAATGTTACTATCTCTTTTTCCACACTTGTGCTTAAAAGTAGCACCTTGTTCTTGTAGTGAGTCTCATATATTGTACTTCAAAGTAGCACCATGTTTTTCATATAGTGAGTCTCATAAGTTGTCTTTTTTATACTAGTGAGCAAGCAAGTTGGATGCACCCCCACTAGTTTTCTTTTGTTGAGCATTCATAGCTCTAGTGCATCCGTTGTATGGCAATCCCTACTCCTCATGTTGACATCAATTGATGGGCATCTCCATAGCCCGTTGATTATCCTCGTCAATGTGAGACTTTCTCCTTTTTTGTCTTCTCCACACAATCCCCGTCATCATATTCTATTCCACCCGTAGTGCTATATCCATGGCTCAGGCTCATGTATTGCATGAAGGTTGAAAAAGTTTGAGATTATTTAAGTATGAAACAATTGCTTGGCTTGTCATCGGGGGTATAGAAGTTGGGAACATCTTTGTGCGACGAAAATGAAGCATAGCCTAACTATATGATTTTGTAGGGATGAACTTTCTTTTGCCATGTTATTTTGAGAAGACATGATTACTTTGATTAGTATGCTTGAAGTGTTACTATTTCTTTTGTTAATATGAACTTTTATTTTGAATCATTTGGATCTGAACATTCATGCCACAATAAGGAAAATTACATTAAGAATTATGCTAGGTAGCATTCCACATCAAAAATTCTCTTTTTATCATTTACCTACTCGAGGACGAGCAAGACTTAAGCTTGGGGATGCTTGATACGTCTCCAACGTATCTATAATTTTTTATTGTTCCATGCTATTATATTACCCCTTTTGGATATTTATGGGCTTTATTTTACACATTTATATCATTTTTGGGACGAACCTACTAACCGGAGGCCCAACCCGTATTGCTGTTTTTTTGCCTATTTTAGTATTTCGAAGAAAAGTAATATCAAACGGAGTCCAAACGGAATGAAACCTTCGGGAGCGTGATTTTTGGAACGAACGTGATCCAGAGGACTTGGAGTGCAAGTCAAGAAGCAGCCGAGGACTCCACGAGATAGGAGGGCGCCCCTCCCCTATAGGGCGCGCCCCTTGTCTCGTGGGCCCCTCGGGCGTCCACCGACATACTTCTTCCTCCTATATAAGCCTACGTACCCAAAAACATCCAGGGAGCAGACAAAACACAATTTCCACCACCATAACCTTCTGTATCCGCGAGATCTCATCTTGGAGCCTTCGCTGGCACTCTGCCGGAGGGGGAATCGACCACGGAGGGCTTCTACATCAACATCCTTGCCCCTCCGATGAGTTGTGAGTAGTTTACCACAGACCCGCGGGTCCATAGTTATTAGCTAGATGGCTTCTTCTGTCTTTTTGGATCTCAATACAATGTTCTCCCCCTCTCTTGTGGAGATCTATTCGATGTAAACTCTTTGTGTGTTTGTCGAGATCCGATGAATTGTGGGTTTATGATCAAGTTTATCTATGAATAATATTTGAATCTTCTCTGAATTCTTTTATGTATGATTGAGTTATCTTTGCAAGTCTCTTCGAATTATCAGTTTGGTTTGGCCTACTAGATTGATATTTCTTGCCATGGGAGAAGTGCTTAGCTTTGGGTTCAATCTTGCGGTGTCCTTACCCAGTGACAGAAAGGGTTGCAAGGCACGTATTGTATTGTTGCCATCGAGGATAACAAGATGGGGTTTATATCATATTGCTTGAGTTTATCCATCTACATCATGTCATCTTGCTTAATGCGTTACTCCGTTCTTGTGAACTTAATACTCTAGATGCAGGCAGGAGTCAGTCGATGTGTGGAGTAATAGTAGTAGATGCAGGCAGGAGTCGGTCTACTTGTCATGGACGTGATGCCTATATACATGATCATGCCTAGATAATCTCATAATTATTCGCTTTTCTATCAATTGCTCGACAGTAATTTGTTCACCCACTGTAATACTTATGCTATCTTGAGAGAAGCCACTAGTGAAACCTATGCCCCCTGGGTCTATCTCTTATCATATTTGCTTCCAATCTACTTTTATTTGCATCTTCACTTTTTGCATCTATATTATAAAATACCAAAAATATATTTATCTTATCATACTATCTTTATTAGATCTCACTTTCGCAAGTGGTCGTGAAGGGATTGACAACCCCTTTATTGCGTTTGTTACGAGTTCTTTGTTTGTTTGTGTAGGTGCGTGGGACTTTTAAGGAGCCTCCTACTGGATTGATACCTTGGTTCTCAAAAACTGAGGGAAATACTTACGCTACTATTGCTGCATCACCCTTTCCTCTTCAAGGAAAACCAACGCAAGCTCAAGATGTAGCAATCCACTCGGTAAGGAAATCCGCGATTGCTTGGGACTTGATAGCTTTCTTTGCCTCAAAATTTATATCCAACGGAAGGAGTTCAATCGCCCATTTTGCTACTCGACCAGTTGCATCTCTGTTATTCAGAATCTCAGATAGTGGTGCGTCGCTAATGACTGTAATGGAGTGATCAAAGAAATAATGTGCAACTTTCTTCATGGTCATCTATATTCCATAGACAAGCTTCTGATAGTGTGGATATCGTTGCTTGGATGGAGTCAAAACTTCAGAGAGATAATAAACCGGGCGCTGAATCTTGTAAGCTTTTCCTTCCTCTACTCGCTCGACCGTGAGTACTGTACTGACAACTTGTCCAGTGGCTGCAATATAAAGCAGTAAAGGGTCTTTGCTGATTGGCGCAGCGAGCACCGGCTGGGTGGAGAGCAGGGTTTTGAGTTCTGCAAATGTTGCATCAGCTTCTTCAGTCCACTCAAACTTGTCAGATTTCTTCATCAGTCGGTAAAGAGGCCAGGCCTTTTCACCGAGACGAGAAATGAATCAACTCAATGCGGCCAAACAACCAGTCAACTTCTGAACGTCATGCACTCGCACAGGGCGTTTCATTCGGAGGATGGTATTGACTTTTTCTGGATTGGCGTCGATCCCTCGTTCGGAAACGAGAAAACCGAGTAACTTTCCTCCTAGAACTCCGAACATGCACTTCGACGCACTAAGCTTAATATCGTACCTTCGTAGGTTGGCAAAGGTTTCTGCGAGGTCAGTCAGTAGGTCGGAACCTTTGCGATACTTGACCACAATGTCATCCATGTATGCTTCCACATTCCAACTGATTTGAGTGAGCAGGCACTTCTGAATCATTCTCATGAATGTGGCTCCAGCATTTTTGAGACCGAATGGCATGGTGACATAGCAAAAGCACCCGAATGGGGTGACGAAGGCTATTTTTATTTCATCGGGACCATACAGTCGGATCTGATGATACCCGGAATATGCATCTAAGAAAGACAAGCGCTCACACCCCGCAGTCGAGTCAACAATCTGATCAATGCGGGGGAGAGGGAAGTGATCTTTCGGGCAGGCCCGATTGATATGCTTGAAATCAATGCACATACAAAGTGAGTCGTCCTTCTTGGGGACCATGACAACATTAGCGAGCCACTCGGAGTGGTAGATCTCGCGGATCAACTCTGACGCTAGCAGCCGAGCTACTTCCTCGCCAATTGCTTTCCTCTTCTGCACAGCGGACCACCGAAGGTGCTCTTTGACGGGTTTTACTTTGGGGTCGACACGCAAACGGTGCTCAGCCAGTCCTCTGGGTACACCCGACATGTCAGAGGTTTTCCATGCAAAGATGTCCCAATTCTCACGGAGGAACTGGATGAGCGCTTCTTCCTATTTGTTGTCGAGTGTCGTTGATATATGAGTCGGCGCGGCGTTGGGATCGGTCGGGTGAATATGAATCGGCTTCGTTTCACCAGACGACTAAAATGCAGAATTCGTGGCAGGCTTCTTGGCTCTGAGCAAACCACTCAGATCCACGTTCTTCTGATATTCTTGAAGTTCGACCGCTGACATCTGCGCATCAGCAATCTTGGAACCTTTTTGGAAGCATTCCTCTGCTTTCTGTCGATTGCCAGTAACGGTGATCACGCCCTTGGGCCCAGGCATCTTCAGCTTAAGGTACACGTAACATGGTCGAGCCATAAAACGTGCGTAGGCAGGCCTACCCAGAATGGCATGATAAGCACTCTGGAAATCTACGACTTCAAATGCCAACTTTTCTTTACGGTAATGCTTGGAATCACCGAAAACCACGTCGAGAGCGATCTGGCCGAGTGATTCAGCTTTCTTTCCAGGGATAACTCCACGGAAACTCATATTGCTCTCACTAAGTTTGGACATCGGAATGCCCATCCCCTTCAAGGTTTCAACATAAAGGATATTCAGACCACTACCATCGTCCATCAGCACTTTAGTCGGTCGAGTGCCTCCGACCACGGGGTCGACCACTAGTGCTTGCCTCCCGGGGGTGGCTACATGAGTAGGATGATCAGACTGGTCGAATGTGATGGTTGTTTGAGACCACTTCAGGTATGTGGTCGTCATCGCCGGAGCGACCATGTTCACTTCTCTATTGATTACTTTCAACCGACTCTTGCTTTCAACATCAGCAAAAATCATGAGGGTGGAGTTGACTTTGGGATAACCATCGTCTTCCTCTTCATCCTCATCTTTGTCCGACTCCTTCTCCTTCTCACCAGGCTATTTATCTCGGAACTGCTGGATCACGAGTCAGCATTGTCGAGTGGTATGCTTAGGATAAATCAGGTTGCCTTCTTCATCTTTCTTCGTGTGGATGTGACAAGACAAATCCAACACGTCATTCCCTGCTTGACCCTTCACCTTCTTGGGGGGCCAGGGCCCTTTAGGCTTTCCCTTGAACTTTCCTTGAGCCACTGCAACAATTTCACCGGGTGCTGCCAGCTCGGCCTTACGCTTCTGTTTCCGATTGGAATTACCTCCACCAGCCTCTTGGCCGGCTAGCTTACTCTTCCCGCTATGGAGTCGATCCTCCTCTTCTCCGTTAGCGTACCGGGTGGCTATCTCCATCATCCGAGTCAGAGTCATATCACCAGTCCGACTGAACTTCAGGACCAACTCTCGGTATTTGACGCCTTCCTTGAAGGCACACACAGCTTGATGCTCCGATACATTTTCAACGGTGTGATGTAGAGTGGTCCACCTCTGGATGAAATCTCTCAAAGTCTCACTCGGCTTTTGTACACAATGTTGCAACTCGGTCAAACCTACTGGTCGCTTGCAAGTGCCCTCAAAAGTTCTGACGAACACTCATGTCAGCTCTTCTCAACTGTAAATGCTGCCAGGAGCTAATTGAGTCAACCACGCTCGGGCCGACCCTTCCAACATCAGAGGAAGATGCTTCATGGCTACTTCATCGTTCCCACCGCCAATCTGCACAGCCACTCGGTAATCCTCGAGCCAAGTTTCAGGCTTGGATTCTCCAGTGAATTTACTGACCCCGGTTGCCAACCTGAAGTTGGGAGGGATCACTGCCGCCCTGATGGCTCTGCTGAGACAGTCTGGATCGGAAACATGCACTCTGCTGCCACTTGGACAATCTCTGCCAGGGTCTTCTCTATGTGCTCTGTTCCGGTCGACTAGGCCTTGGACGAGGATGGACCTCGCATCGAAGCCTGGCTCTCTTGGATCGACCGGTGCCCTGCGCTCGCCACTGTGATGGCGTCTGTCATCGTTCTGCCGAGGCACATACGATGCACTCCTCAGAGGAGGCGTGGGCACTTGACGGCGATTGTCGCGGTCGAGTGGATGATCATACTGCCCATGGCCCTCACGCCTCGGAGGCGATCTTGGGCTGTGGGCCGACTGAACCGTATCCGCCACCACGGATCTGCTGTGGATCCTATTCCACGACTGAGACACTGCGGTGTTCTGCTCTCCTGCTTCCTGGAGCAAGGCCCGGATCTGCATCAACCCTCTGCTAGCTTCTGACTGGGAGGGTTGGATCGACTCTGCTATTCGGGTCGCGGCTGTGAAGTTCTGAATCGGAGTACGGTATACCTTAGGCGGAGGCGGGAAAAGCTGTTGTTGACTGGACTCAGGGACCCGCTCCCGAGCCCGCTCGTCGAGAGCACGCTGCAGGTTTTCCAGTCGAGTGTGCTCAGCCAAATTAGCCAGGCGCGTCTCTTCCAAGGCTCGAGCCTCAGGGGTTTCTCCAACGATGGGCGTGTGGAGTGCGTCCATGCTGCGGCGACGAAGTTCTTCCCTCTGCTGCGAAGAAAGGGGCTCAGGATGGTATTCCTCATGGACGCGTGACGGATCTCCGCCACCATCTTCGCCGCCCTCACAACGGAAGCCAGGTGGACCACGGGGCCCGTCGACCATCAGGACCTCTGCCGCAGGGTCGCTGCTATCGCACTCGGACGCAGTCTCCGCGGAGCCAGTCGACAGATCGAACAGGCCGTGGAGAGTTTCGTCAGGCTCGATCGCCGCTACTTGATAGGTGGTCGAACGTCAAGCCACCATGTGCTTCATCCACTGCTGAAGCCGTGATCGACCGGATCACTTGCGGCGACGAACAACGGGGAGTGAAGACACCGTCGGAGCCGACTGATACTGGGTTGACGGCTGCCGGAGGAAGATGCCGCGAACGCATGCGCGGAAGTGCGTCGCCCCTCGGACGGGGAGCGCCTCAACGTCCAGGGGAGCTTCTCGAAGCCATGCGGAGTCGTCGGCGACGAAAACGAGCGCACCGAGATGGATCTCGCGGCCCTCAGCCAATCCGCCACCGGAAACCATGATGATGATGATCGGAAAAACTTGCAACTTCACCAACGAGTCGCTAAGACACCTGCCCCACGGTGGGCGCCAACTATCGTGGTTCTAAGACTAACAGTAGAAAGGGGGGTAGGTATGGAGAGGCAAGATCTCAGCTATGGTGAAGGTGTACACACGAGATTTACGAGTCCAGGCCCTTCTCAGAGGAAGTAACAGCCCTACGTCTCGGTGCCCGGAGGCGGTCGATTGGATTATGTGTGTGATGTTTACAAAGGGTGCCAACCCCTGTGCCATAGGAGGGGGTGGCTTATATAGAGTACGCCAGGACCCCCACCGCCCTCCATTACAAGGGACTTAATGTACATAAAGTAGGGACGTTACTGGTAACGCCAGCCTTAAGTGTTGTTAATGACCTTAAAGACTACGGGAGTGAACGCCTGCCCGTTGTAATGCTGAGTGACCCCTGGTCTTCGGTAGGTCGAGTGATTCTCTGGACGGTCGAGTGACAATAAGGAGGAGGACGCCCGAGTGACCTGGATGTCGAGTGGATTACACTCGACATCCTTGACTGCGGGTCCCTTGCTGTCTCTTGGACTCCTTATCTTCTAGGGTAGTGACCTTGGGTAGGGCGTGTAGGTCTAGCCTATGACCCTACCCCAGGTCTGTATCCTCATCAGGCGGCGCCCTAATACGTCCATTTTGCATTAGGCTTTTATATCGATATTTATTGTATTATGGGCTGTTATTACACGTTATGTCACAATACGTATGGCTATTCTCTCTTATTTTACAAGGTTTACATGAAGAGGGAGAATGCCGGCAGCTGAGATTCTTGGCTGGAAAAGGAGCAAAATATTAGAGACCTATTCTGCACAGCTCCAAAAGTCCTGAAACTCCATGAAAGTCATTTTGGGAATTAATAAAAAATATCCAGCAGAAGAAATACCTGAGGGGGGCCACCCACCACCCACGAGGGTGGGGGCGCGCCCATCACTATAGGGCGCACCCCCTGCCTCGTGGGCCACCTAGCAGCCCTCCGGTGCCCATCTTCTGCTATATGAAGTCTTTTACCCTGGAAAAAATCATAAGCAAGCTTACGGGATGAAACTCCGCCGCCATGAGGCGGAACCTTGGCGGAACCAATCTAGGGCTCCGGCAGAGCTGTTCTGCCGGGGAAACTTCCCTCCGGGAGGGGGAAATCATCACCATCGTCATCACCAACAATCCTCTCATCGGGAGGGGGTCAATCTCCATCAACATCTTCACCAACACCATCTCCTCTCAAACCCTAGTTCATCTCTTGTATCCAATCTTTGTATCAAAACCTCAGATTGGTACTTGTGGGTTGCTAGTAGTGTTGATTACTCCTTCTAGTTGATGCTAGTTAGTTTATCCGGTGGAAGATCATATGTTCAGATCTTTAATGCATATTAATACCCCTCTGATTATGAACATGAATATGCTTTGTGAGTAGTTACGTTTGTTCCTGAGGACATGGGTGAAGTCTTGCTATTAGTAGTCATGTGAATTTGGTATTCGTTTGATATTTTGATGAGATGTATGTTGTCTCTCCTCTAGTGGTGTTATGTGAACGTCGACTACATGACACTTCACCATTGTTTGGGCCTAGAGGAAGGCATTGGGAAGTAATAAGTAGATGATGGGTTGCTAGAGTGACAGAAGCTTAAACCCTAGTTTATAAGTTGCTTCATAAGTGGCTGATTTGGATCCATATGTCTCATGCTGTGGTTAGGTTTACCTTAATACTTCTTTTGTAGTTGTGTATGCTTGCAATAGGGGTTAATCATAAGTGAGATGCTTGTCCAAGAAAGGGCAGTACCCAAGCACCGGTCCACCCACATATCAAATTATCAAAGTAACGAACGCGAATCATATGAGCGTGATGAAAACTAACTTGACGATAATTCCCATGTGTCCCCGGAAGCGCTTTTCTCATTATAAGAATTTGTCCAGGCTTGTCCTTTGCTTCAAAAAGGATTGGGCCACCTTGCTGCACCTTATTTACTTTCATTGCTTGTTACCCGTTACAAATTATCTTATCACAAAACTATGTATTACCTACAATTTCAGTGCTTGCAGAGAATACCTTACTGAAAACCGCTTGTCATTTCCTTCTGCTCCTCGTTGGGTTCGACACTCTTACTTATCGAAAGGACTACGATAGATCCCCTATACTTGTGGGTCATCAAGACTCTTTTCTGGCGCCGTTGCCGGGGAGTGAAGCGCCTTTGGTGAGTGGAACTTGGTAAGGAAACATTTATATAGTGTGCTGAAATTTGACCAATAAAGATCTTCGTAGAATATGTGGGAGCCAATACGAGCATCCAGGTTCCGCTAATTGGTTATTGACCGGAGATATGTCTCGGTCATGTCTATATAGTTCTCGAACCCGTAGGGTCCGCACGCTTAATGTTCGATGGTATTTGTTTATGAGTTATGTGATTTGATGACTGAAGTTTGTTTGGAGTCCCGGATGAGATCACGAACGTGACGAGGAGTCTCGAAATGGTCGAGACGTAAAGATCGATATATTGGAAGGCTATATTCGGACATCAGAAAGGTTTCAAGTGATTCGGGTATTTTTTGGAGTACCGGGGAGTTACGGGAATTCGCCGGGGAAGTAGAGGGCCTTAATGGGCCATACGGGAAAGGAGAGAATGGCCTCAAGGGGTGGCCGCGTGCCCCCCCCCCCATGGGCTGGTCTGAATTGGACTAGGAGGGGGCGGCGCCCCCCTCCTTCCTTCTCCCCTCTTCCTCCTTCCCTTCCTTCTCCTAGTTGGAATAGGAAAGGGGGGGATCCTACTTGGACCGGGAGTCCAAGTAGGACTCCCCCCTTTTGGCGCGCCCCCTCTAGGCCGGCCTCCTCTTCCTCCCTCGTTTATATACGTTAGCAGGGGGCACCCCAAAGGCACTCCAAGATTTGTCTTAGCCGTGTGCGGTGCCCCCTTCAGAGTTACACACCTCGGTCATATCGTCGTAGTGCTTAGGCGAAGCCCTGCGTCGGTAGCTTCATCATCACTGTCGCCACGCCATCGTGCTGACGGAACTCTCCCTTGGTCTTAACTGGATCAAGAGTACGAGGGACGTCATCGAGCTGAACGTGTGATGAACATGTAGGTGCCGTCCGTTCGGTACTTGATCGGTTGGATCGCGAAGAACTTCGACTACAGCAACCGCATTATTGAAACGCTTCCGCTTTCGGCCTATGAGGGTACGTGGACACACTCTCCCCTCGTGTTGCTATGCATCACCTAGATAGATCTTACGTGATTGCAGGAATTTTTTTGAAATTACTGCGTTCCCCAACATCCGCATGAGACGTCGTGCGTAGCATCCGCCGGCGGCGCATCGAGACTTCACCTGTCTGTGACAGGCACTACCCGACGACTTTGAAAGAGGTACATGTGTCACCTGTCAGGTGCATTGAACCGATTTGTTGATGGAGGGGACATCCCATACCTTCGCCAACCTCAAAAAGGTCGTCACCACCTCGAGATCCAGACTCCGAGTTGCCCACATGACCACGGAGTCTGTCGCTATCAAATAAGAGGGGTCGTCGCTCTGATTCCTGGCGCTACAAGGAGCACCCATCGTCGCGCCAGCCGCTTTCATCGCTCATACAACGACAACCGCCGTTGTGATCCTGCATCAAGCTCCATCGACGCGAAGGAAGCTCCGGCCGCCACGCATGTCCTGCGACGTCCCTGGGGACGGGATCCTGAGATCCACCACCATCGGCGTCACCATAAGGATCCACCACCTGACCGTCATCCCCCGCGGAGGGGACGCCGTCATCGCCATGACTGGAGCCGCCGCTCCGGGGATCATGCACCGCTAATTTTGAAAGTAGATTCACTTCCGGTCATCGAAAATTGGAAAAAACCTCGCTTGCATGTGAAAGAGAATACACAGATTTGAATCCTTAGAATTTGAGTCATGCCGTCATGGGTGCATATTTTCTTTTAGAAGTGTCTACGATTTAGTATAATGGCTATTTCGTAGTCGTTATTGATAATTGTTTTGATCAAAACATTTTTATACATTTTACATTTTTATGGATCTCATGCTTACAAATGATATTATTTTTTTGCGGGGTTACATATGATAGTTCTTAGTGGTGAGCCCAAAATAATGATTACTCGGTGGCTTAAGAAGTAGCAAATCCTTTTATTTCCTTCACTACGCATATAATGTCACTCCACGCATGCTTACCGGTCTCCGTGACACATGTATGTAATTATTTTGACAAAAAAAAGGAGAAGGAAGAGGAATTAGAAGTCACCCGTCGTCGCTTTTACTCCAGAGGTGAGACTCACTCGGTCCGCCGACATTCCCGTTAGGTATTGTCTACTAGTTGGCCCTGGCTCAGCTATAATTGTTTGGCAATAAAAATAGGTCACTGAATCTCACAAAAGTCTATACTGAAAGGAATATCATAATCTTGTTTGACCAACTTGTTTTTGCATGTTCTATAGTTTGCTTGGTCCTTGCTTATTTTGTGATTTTTGTTACTGCATCAAAGTATAAAGTATAAAAACACAGTAAAGGCCGCCGCCACAAACTAAGCCCAAGACAACAACCACTTAGGTGTGAATAAAAACCCGAGATTTGAAAACACTTCACGAAAGTGCTGCTCGGAACCTTGAGGCGTACAAACTATTTTTTGTAAACTTGGCAAAAGATAGTATATGTAAGTTTTGAAATGTGCCAAAAACTTGTAAGTTAGGAGCAGAACAAATTGTTGCAATGCAATTTTTGTAACTACGTATTGTGATTTTCACAAGGTTACACATGATCATATTATTTATGGAAATTACAAGAGCAAGCACTATGTGATATGATTTGTGTTAAGTCTAGAAAAACTACACATATATATCATGATGCAAATATGTCCTCTCAACTTACAAATAGAGTCTTGCCCTCACAAGGCACAAATCTAACACCCATCAAAAGACAAGTCACAACTCAACCACACATGGAAAGGTTGTCCTCCACTTTCTTTGTTTACCATGTGATAACATTTAATGCTTATCGCATCAGCTATGATTAAGTGTGATTTTGACAAGTCGAGGATAATCATTTCTCATCTTGTGATCAGCGGGTACAACTCCATCATTCATTAAAGTGTATTGTGCAGAGGTTAACTTGGGCATTAATTTTGAAGGTTTTAGTCTGACCAATGTAGGTCCAAAACAGTCCCCAAAATAAAAGTGCAAGTCCAAAAGTGGCAAAGAATAAAAATAATAATAGATGAATCCGAGGCTTTAGGCTTCTGCACTCCGCCTGCTTATTCTCTTTTATATATTTAAATTATCCCGTGAATATTTTTATTTTAGAAAGTCTCATGTAGTAACTCATCAAGTACAATTTGAGCACCAATGACATACACAAACAAAAGAACTTGTAAACAAAGCTCAAAACTATTTGCCTTGCATATGACGAATTTCAGTTAAGAATGCACTTCTACATTTTTCTTACAAATATTAAGGTAGTTGTACCAACCAACTCTTCTTTTTCTCATGTCAAGTTTAACACTATATGTTAATGATTCGAGTACCATCTCTATTATGATCATCATGTTTTATCTACTCTATATGGATTAAAGTTAATGGAAAATTGTTCAATATTCAACAATATGTGCAAGCGATTATCCAACAAAGCTAGGTCATCCACTTCACGGTAGGTCATTCTCTTGTTGTTGAAAACACGACAGTTCCTCTCCTTCCAAATATTTCAAAGTGAATATTCATGGTACCACTATGTGCCGCCACGCTCCTTCCCAAGGCGTTGTCAAGGATACCCTCCCACCACAAGTTGATGGAAATTTTAGCATCTGGCGAGCTTGGGTTAGGCATCCCTTCAACGGCATTGACAGTCCTCCAAACCTCCTATGAGAATGGCAATATATGCAGGACAGTCTCATCGGATGCAACGCAAAGGTGACTGGTAGGATTATGGGGTCATCCATGAATTGCTAAATTCTTCATCGTGAGGATTCTCAAACCTTAGTAGGCAGATTTGGTGGAGTATTCCCCAAAGCTCGTCCAATTCCAATGGATGATCCGAACAAGAGGGGTCAATGTCAAGGCCTGCAAAAGCTGCCAAATGTCGAAGAATTCGTGAAGCTAGTCCACGATGCTCAAAAGGGCAATGGCACTAATCCATCTATCCCCGCAATGTCATAAAAGAGTGTCCTATTTTTCCTTGTTGCAATCTTGTATAGCTCAATAGCTCGTTTGCACAGGAAGAATCCCAGATCCATTTACCGTTCAAAAAATTGGTATCTTTCCCATCACTGATGGTGATAGTAGGTGACGCTCTAAAGAGTGTCATGTCAGAGTCGCTACAGGGCAGCTTAGCGCCTACCCATGGTCAGTCGGGGACAATCCACGCATACCTCGGACACCTCAGGCGCAAGGCTCGACCAAAACAGTCCGGATCAGCCACCCCAAGACCAATGAAGTCTTTAGGGGCACACGCCATCTTCCAATGGACCAGGGAGAGACAATTGTTGGCGTTCTCACTGTCAGCATCATTCAAAAAAAATCCTAGCCAACTTGTCCATCTTCTTGAGCTTCCATCAGGGGAGCGGGGTGACCGCTAGGTGGTATAATAGTGAGGATAGACTTTGCCAGATAGATCCAGCCAACCCGCGTTAGGTTTTTGCCCCTCCAACCATGAATGCGAGCACCGAACTTATCAATGAGCGGTTGCAAATCTACCTTCCGGTAGTGCTGGATGTGTAGGGGAAGACTGAGGTATTTGTCGGGGAAGGCAACCAATTTAGCCAGGAAAACGAAGAGGGTGTCGGCATGGTCAATGTGTTCACAACAATTAGGAAAGACCTCAGCCTTGATGAGGTACATTCTTAAGCCTGTGGCATCGGCGAAGACATCCAGCATGTGGCAAGTGACCGATAGCTCCTCCTTGCTTGGGTTGGCAAAATTTCCCGTGTCGTATGCGGGAAGGGAAGTTCTCAGTCTGGTCATTCGATCCTCGATGGGCTTGAGAACTCCCAAATCAATAGCCATGCTAAGGATATGTTGAAGTGGGTTGATGGCAAGGATGAAAAGCATGGCCGATAGCGGTTGTCCCTGATGAAGCCCCGAGCATGGTGGAAAGGGGGGGCCCTAGAATCCCGTTTAGTAGCACGCGAGAGGTAGAGGATGATAGTGACAAGGAAATCCAATCGCACATGTTCTGACCAAAACCCAGAGCTTGCAACACCTCAAGCAGGTATGCACAATTGACCGAGTCAAATGTCTTAGATATATCGAGCTTTAGTTAGAGGCTGGGGTCTTCTTTGTGTGCAAAGCCTTGATCCGATTCTAGGCATGTAGAAAATTATTGTGGATGTCGCGTTTCTGGATGAAGGCAATCTGGCTCTTGGAGACAATGTTGCCAAGCATGGGTGCGACTCTATTTGCAAAGAGTTTAGATAAAATCTTGGAGATCCTATGAATCAGACTGATTGGGTGGTAGTCTCCCACATTTTGTGCATCGACGGACTTAGGGAGCCGTACTATGTTGGTGGAACTGATGACATTTTTATAGTCACCATTCATGCTTGCAAGGTGCAAAATGGCAACGGTGAAATCATCTTTGACAATTTTCCAAGAAGACTAGAAAAAAGCTTGATGAAGCCATTAGGGCCCGGCGCCTTGACGGAAGGTAAAGAGAATACCATCTTTTTTTTATCTCCAGGTTACAAATAGAGTTGTGCCCTCGCAAGGCACAAATCTACCGCCCATCAAAAGACAAGTCACAACTCAACTACACATGGAAAGGTTGTCCTCCACTTCCTTTGTTTACCTTGTGATAACGCTTAATGCTTGCCACATCGGCTATAATTAAGTGTGATTTTGACAAGTTGAGGATAATTATTTCCCATCTCCCGAACATCCTCCTTGTTCTCTTTTATAATGCTTTTTAATTATCTAGTGAATCTTTCAATTTTAGAAAAGGTTGCATGTACGTAGTAAATCATCAAGTCTAGTTTGAGCACCAATGAAACACACAAACAAAAAAACTTGTAAAACAAAACAAAACTCAGAACTAGTCGCCTTACATATGACAGATTTCATTTAAGAATGCATTTCTACATATTTCTTACAAAAATATAAAGGTAGCTGCACCAACCAACTCAAATTTAACACTATATGTTAATAATTTCAGGTTAAGCTGCCATGTTTGCCTCTCCATAGGCAGGCAAACACATATGCATGGATGTCAAGGTCATGTACCTTGTCTGGTCAACAGGGAAAGGGATGTCCTTCATGGTTGGTTCACAGTGAGCCCAGGTCACAGGAAAGCTCTCTGGACCATAAATCTCAAGTATATTGGTCATGCATGATGGGGGCTATAAATTATTTTGTTAGGTGTGCCGGCCATGAGAAGGAGCAGAGAGCGACGGATCCTATTGCTGCCTGAGATCGTTAAAGGGTAGTGGCACTGTATCAAGAAGCAATCATATTTCTCCTGCAACGTAAAACAAGCAATCGTACCTCCTGTTTTCACAATTAATTCTGAGAAGATCATGCATTGCGCTGAGCATGACCATAATTAATCAATAGTGTTTCCTATATACCCGAAGAAATTTCAAGACTGACACTAACCTAGTCCTAAACAAGGGTGATTTGTCAAACAAAACAATTTCACTTAAATCCTTCCTTTCAAACAGACCAAATTGAAATTTCTAATAATCGCTGCAATTTCTCAGCCTAGTGTGTATTTCAACGAAATTCACGCCGATCGCGGACGAGGAGCCTTAGGGTACGCGTTGCCTTTTTGGCCTTGAAGTGCTTACTGGCATATCTCTCATGATGATGACAACTTTAAGCATTGGGTTCCTACTATAAACATTAACAATAACCAAGTAGCACCACTTAACAAAACGAATTCCCTCCGCATGATGATTAGCCACCGCAATAAACCTCGCCCCTCTATTCTTTCCACGACGATCGGTACGCGCGAAAAGAGAGAGACCCGTCCGCGTTGGATCGATCGACCGATCGATCACGCGAAGATATCTTTCCCCAAACCCGCCAGGTGCTTTCAGAAAGTTCACGAGCCTCTTTGCGCAACGGCGGAATATATGGCAAAAAGCTGAACAAACAAGCTACCAGTACACATGAAACTTTTCTGCGCAGCACAACTAATTTATGCCGGAAAGAATGCATAAAATTGAAGTTAAAGTGCTCAGGTTCACAAAAAGACAAGCTCTCGATTCCCATATGCCCAGGCTCATCATTTTACTATTTTATTTTATGTTTTTTTTTAGAAAAGGAGGATGACCCCCGGCCTCTGCATCTGGGAGATGCATACGGCCACTTTATTAATTATTCTCGATAATCATACAAAGTATTACAACAATGTGTCTGAATCCACCATCTTGACAACATGTGCCGCTACTCCTATCCAATATGATGAGGGGGTGCTAGCTGGGCCACTACCCAAACCACTCACCTAAGCCTAACATCAAAAGCCGGAAGCCGAAACTCATTCGGTAACCCCAGCCGAGCCACATACTGGGTCTGGGGCGCAATCCGGTCAGACGCACTCGTGTGTCGTCGCCGCCATCTTCCACAGGTCCGTCTTCAGATCAAATTGAGGTTTCTACCTTGTCTGGCCAGTCTGCCATCGACGTCCCCATGACGCCAGACAGCTTTCTCCTCCTGCACGAGTCCATCTCCGCGCATCAGACGCCGAGTCTCCACAGCACCATGCCGCCGAGATCCGCCATCATCAATGTGAAAGATGAAGCCCCGCTCCACCAACGTCGCCGTCCTCTAGTCCCTCGAGCCCGTGTGCACCTCCAAGAATGACGCCCCCAGGGGGGAAGACGACACCAGAGAGCCGCCGCCATCCGATCTACTGATCTAGGGTTTCCCCCGGAGGTAGCAGAGAGTGGCCTTGAACATCTCCACGACGATGCCTTCAGGAAGGGAACGACGCAGACAGCGTCGCCATCGCCGGCCTTGGCAATAGCCAATAGCAGGTTTTCACCCGGATATGATCGAAGACCTCCATCTCTCGTGCACGGGTCGCCGCCATCCTTGCCGGGATCTGGAAGATCCCGCAAGCCAGATCTCTGTAGGGAGGAGCCCCCCCCCCCCACCACCGAGACCCGCCGGCCAAGCAGGGGAGGCCGAGGCCGCGCCCACAGGACATGCCCGCGCCGCCGCCCCGGAGCAGCCCCGCGCGCCAAGAGGCGAGGACCACCACCATGACTCCCGCCGCACCGCCGCCAGGAGCTCGACCACTCCGCAGCACGCCGTGCCGCCGCACCCGTCAACCAGTCCGGCACCCAGGCCCGGCGGATCTGGCCCGCGCCTGACCACCCGCGCGAGGGGACGAAGGAGGCCCCGCCGCCGCCTGCGCAGACCGGGCTTCGCCCGGCCACGCCCTCCAGCGGCGGCGAGGGGGAGTAGGGAGGGAGAGGGGGCCGAGCGGAGGAGATCGGGGCGCCCTCCCCGGCCGCCTCGCGGGTGGCGGCGCAGGAGGGAGGGAGGGAGGGAGGGAGGGAGGGAGCTCCTAATATGGCGGCCACTATTTTATTTTATGTGGCAATATTTAATTCTCAGAAGCAAATAAAAAGGACAATTTCTTGATTCTCTTTGGAAAATTAATATTGTTATGGAATATTCTCCAATTATTATGAGAAAAAAACATCGGGGCACCAAGTGAAGAGGTTCTGCATGTGCAGCCCCCACTGGTTAGTAGGAAAACTACCCTACTACAACAACAAATCATTTTCCCTTTAAAATGCCTCCCACCACCAGCACCATCTTCTCTCTCCCTCCTCCCCTCACTTCCATTAGCTAGTATTCAGGTTAACTAGGAGGGAAGAGGAGAGGAGAGGAGGGAGTGTGGAGAAGATGATGATGAGGTCTCTAGAGCCGGCGGCCGAGCACAAGGCCTCGTCATCCTTCGGCAACCTCCTCTCCATCTTCCTCCGGGTCAGCTCCTCCGAGCCCAAGCCACCGAGGCGGAGCTTCGACGCCGAGGGCGTCGTCGGGCTCGGCATCGTCGCGGCCATGAGCCGTGCGTGCCTCACCGCCCAGCCAATAGCGATCGGCGCTGCCGCGCGCCGCCGCGCGCACGAGGAGGACGAGCTCTCGGAGAGCTACACGTGCGTCATCACGCACATGGCCACCGGCGCCGGCGAGGGCGGCAGCATGCGCAAGCGCGTGTACTTCGGGTTCGGCGACGGCGGGGACGGCTGGTTCGTGGAAGCCGCTGAGGAGGCGCCCGCGAGGGCAGACGACTTCTTGAGCCGGTGCTGCCTCTGCAACAAGAGGCTTGATGGGCTCGACATCTACATGTACAGGTGAGTGGTTAACCAACCAACAACTGACGAGTAGTACTTCATATCGCAAGGAGTTAATAACTGATGCCATACTGAAACAAATAAGCTACAAGACGCATATAATCCTTCAGGAATCTCACATGATCATAGTATCAATTTGTGGAATACATTCCTACCATTTTTTTATCTAAGAAGTTTGTGAGAATTTTAGCTAGCTACCATCCTTTAGGAATCTCCTTTCCTGGTTTTTATTTTGGCTGTGTGGACAGTGAGCCTTCATGTCTGTTGGACCAAGCAAAGCTTGATGTACATCACATCTTAATTTCTTGTTTTATTTAGGTGGGAATTCTTTTCACCTTCCTTTCTCAGAGAACAATTAGGGGTAGGTCTACAGCTGAAATTAAGAGATATCAAATGTGCTTATGAGTTCAAAGTAGCAATAACCACTCTTTGGCCCTGTAACCATTCATTAGCCCTTCGGTTGAAGGATGCCATGATTATGTATTCCGGGAGCACAGCCAAGTTCAGCTATCCTTAAGAAAGCAGAAGACAGATAAGTTGTGATAGGTGTAGAATTTTATCTTCACCTTAATAAGTAGTATCACTCATCCCAGCATAGCACCTCGCATAAATATCTTTTGAAATGGCAAGCATAGCTCCTGGTGAATTCAGTCTATAATACTTTCAGAGTTTAGTGACAAGGAACAGTACACTAACCACTCCATTACCTCTCTTCTGCTCTTGACCTGCAACTGCAGGGGGGAGAAAGCCTTCTGCAGCTCCGAGTGCCGATGCCACCAGATGCTCATGGACGACCGCGCAGAAAACTGCGGATCAGAAGCCCTCAGAGCCAACAGCTACTCGGCCTCGCCGTGCTCCGCGCCGATGTCCTTCTCTCCCAGCGTCGCGGCGGCCTAGCCGGCCGAGCTGCGTGATGCCGTCAAGCTGCTCCTCAGTTTGTAGTAGCAGAGAGCATAGAGATCTAAATGATCTTTTAAGCGAATGAAAACATAGAGTAATTACTAAAAAAAGGTTTCTGAACTGTGGCTCGAATAAAAGAGAGGAAGAAAGTTTTTGGGGTCATGTCCACCGCAAGATGTTCGGTTCTTGAGCGTGATTGCATTTCTCTGTAGCAAGCAGGGGTAATTATGCTAGCACTTAGCAAAGAAATTTGATGATGCGTCCTATCCTAAAGTTTCGGGAAGATATCTGCTGCATGTTAAATGCTTAATTGGCCTGGGTAAAAATATCCATTAATAAACTTCTTCTGAGGGATATCAGAATTTATAGGTGCCATTTCAGTACATTCCAGTTCTAAGCTCAGGTAAATCACAGCAGAAACATGGTCTCCTGAGGCAAAATCAAACTCTGGGAGTACATCCGTATGGTCCATGCATGTGCATGCAGATCGCAGGTGCCTAGCCGAACTCAACTTGGAATCTCCACCGTGCACCCACATTATTGTTCCCGTACCCTGCGCCACCATCATTACCGATGCTCCCTTGTGGTCACGATTTTCAGTTGGTCACTGGAAGCTTAAAATTCAATCTTGATGGTGTTATTAGGACAAACTGGAAGCTTTTAAAACTCAATCCTGATGACATTCTCTTGGCACTATTCATCATTCATATACAACCACGGAGTAGTCTACTGAATGGGTGGAGCAGAGCATGAGCTGCAAAACACCATCTCGCCACCTGGTGAACTAGAATTCATTACAATACCATAATACTCCTGTCCAACGTTAACATATCGCTCCACCACTCCGCGTTTCAACCGCAAGGAAGGCAATTCCCTCTATCAGCAAGCAGAACCCCAGTATTCACAGCGGCAGAGTCTGGCGCGGACCTGCTTCAGCTGTACCTTGAGCATCATCATTCAAATAATGGGGAGCAAATATCTGAAAGTGCTTAGGATACGTGCAAGTTATAGCTGCCTGGTGGTAAGGCCACTAATACCACGAGGAAAAGAATCAGGCGGGAACGACAAACCAAAAACACAGAGAGAGATACATCCTCCTTTTCTGGAGAGGGAGGAGGTTTAGATGGCGGGTGTCCCAACGGCTCTCGTGCGACTGGGCGACCAGGGAGGCGATTCCACGGGCGCCGGCGGGGGGACCCCCGTGGTGTCGGCGGAGGGATGGACGGCGGTGCGCCCGGCGGTGGGGCGCGCCCGGTGCTGCGTCTCGCCCGGCGGGAGGCCCCCTGGCCCGTTCCCCTCTGGCAGCAGGTTTTGGGCGTTGGGGGGTGGCGACTCCGACGACGAAGAGGAGGAGGAGCCCTTTCAGGTAAGTGGTCAGGTGAGTGTTGGTGATGAGCCGAGGCCGTCGTCGACGTGCTCGGTGGGTGACTTTGTCGCCCGTGCGGAGGAGCTGGGGGCTCTTTCGTGGCCGGTCGCCGGCGCGCGTTCGCCCCTGGCGGGCGTGGCGGGCGCTGCCTAGCGCCGCGGATCTGGCGACCGCCGAGGGGTGTGGATGCGGGCCCTGAGGGCCGCTCGCGTGCCCTGCCGGAGGAGGGGCGCCAGGAGCTGGCGCTGGCTGCGCCGCTTTCGGGCTCGGTGAGCTCGCCGGAGTCGACAGGGGTCGACGACGGCGGCGGGGCGGATCCTGCAAGGGCGATGCGGTCCATGGCTAGGGTTTCGGTGCCGCCGCCACCCGGGCCGGCCCCCTTGCTGGGCCTATCGGACTGGCCCAGTCTGCCAATGCGTGGGCTGGGGGGCCCATTGGCCGACCCAACCTCGCCCGTGCCAGAGGGGACGCAGGGGCGCTCCTCGGTGCTTGGGCCTGGTCAGCCTGGCCCGGTTGCTTTGCGCCCGCAAGTGACTAGGCCCGAGCCCATCGCGCTGGTGGTGGTGCGGCCGCCTACGCCTATAAATAGGTGGCTGTGGCTGCCGAAGGGTGCCCTAGATCTGTCGCTAGGGTTTCCCGCATCCCACTCGCAGGTGCGGCGATTCGGGCACCTCGCGCGCCGTCTGCGTCGCTCCCCTCCTCCCCCCCCCCCCCACTCACTTGCTCGTTCGCAACCGCAGTGCGGATGGGATCCCGCCGCGTGGAGAAGCCACCGATGTCGCCCCCGATCCCGGCGGCCGAGCGTCAACGCGAGCAAGATCTGAGGGCGAAGGCGCTTTCCAAGGTGCCGGCGCCTCAGGCGGAGGAGGGGGGGGTGGGGGCCGCCGCCTCCTTGGTGGCTCGCGGAGCAAGAGCGGAAGAAGATGGAGGAGCGCGAGCGCAAAAAGAAGAAGAAGGAGGAATATCGGCGCCGTGGGCTCGAGCAGAAGAAAGAGCTTAAGAGGAAAGAATCCCTTCTCCCTCCGAGCGGCGAGCGGGCTGGGGATCCACTTGCCAAGAAGCAGAAGCAGAAGGGGGCTGGCCCGGCGCTGCTGCCGCTGGCGGCCGGGCCGTCGGCGTCGAAGGGGTCGGCCGATGCCCCGATCCCAGTGGAGGAGTCCGACGGGCCAGAGTGCTTCAAGTGTGGTCGGGTGGGCCACTACCAGAACATGTGCCACTTCAAGCCCCTGTGCGTCGTCTGCCATGAGGAGGGACACGCGTCGGCGCACTGCCCCACTCGCGGGCGGCCATTGCTGCTGCAGATCATGGGCAACGCCATCCCCGGCGAGGGCTTTTTCTGCCTCCCCTACGTGGAGACGGAGGGCGAGGAGATCCGTGCCCCGGTGGTGGCGGACGCGGCGTTCATCTCGGCGGCGCCTGGCAAGCTGTCGATTCCCATCTTGGAGGCAGAGCTCCCTCACCTCTTCGAAGGGGAATGGGATTGGCAGGTGTCGGCCGTCGGAGATGACACGTTCTCCGTCGTCTTCCCCAACAAGGCCATGCTGCGGATGGCGACGCGAAGCGGCAAACTATATCTATCCCTCAACGACATCATGGCGGAAATCAAAGAAGCGACTCAGGAAGCGCCCAAGGCCGAACTCATGCCGGATGTGTGGGTTAAGCTCTGGGGAGTGCCACCCAAGCACCGTCGCGTGGACCGTCTCATGGCAGGGACAGTGATGATCGGGCGCCCGATGGAGGTGGACAAGGCGTCGCTGGCGGGGCTGGGTCCAGTGCGGATGCGTTTTGCGTGCCGATCCCCGGCTAAGCTCAAAGGCTACGTCCAAGTGTGGTTCAACAGTGAGGGCTTCACCTTCCGGCTAGAGGCCGAGACGGGTGACAATCGGGGTGATGCCCCCCTCCCCACCCCCCTGCAACCATGGACAAGGGGCCGGATGACATGGACAAGGACAAGGACAAGGACACAAGTATGGGTGACGACTCCATCGACACCGCGACCTGGGATAAGCTGGGCCTCAAGGACAAGGCTTCCGACGCTGTGGCCCCGGCTTCGGGGGCCGCAAAGGATCTGGAGGAGCGCCAAGTGGTCGTGGGCAGCAACGAGACGGGCTTCAATCAATATGGCTCCAACATGTCCCTCGGCCTCGACCTCGACAAGGGCATTTCGGCTGCGTGCGATTCGGAGGGCCGCTCCATGCTCGTCTCCCCGGTGGCTGCGGATGTGGGTGGGCTGCGCGCTGTCGCGTCGCATTCCCCCATGTCTGCGCGCGGTCCTGGTAGCGGCAAGGTGCAGCTCCACAAGAAGCTGGCGGGCCGCAAGACTCCTCTGGTGACGCCGGTGAGCCCACCATCGGTCCGTGCGGGCACGCCTGTCTCGCACCGGCCGGTGGTGATGGCGTTGGCCTCCCCTGGGGGTCCGGTCGGTGGGCCTTCGCCGGCGGCTCCCCCTCCTCCTTCGGACGCGCTGCGGGCGGAGGTGACCAAGGCGGCGCCCATCTCCATGGCCAAACGCTCCAAGGCGGTGGTGGCGACCCCGGTGGCACAGCAGCGGGCGAGTTCTCGATCGAAGAGCGCCAAGGGCAACCTCCCTGCTCTTCAGCGCGCTCAGCTATTGGTGGCTCAGAAGAACATGGAGATCGAAGGTAACCCCCTACCCCGTTTTACGATTTTTGATGATTCTTCGGATGAGCGCCTCGAGGGTATTTTAGCGGATAGTGGGGTAGATTTGTCTGATGAGGGGGAGGTGCGAGAGCTCCTATCTCTCATCCGGGCTAAAGAAATTGCGCAGGCCGCGCTGGCCCAGGCAGCGGCGGCCCGCGTTGCGCCGGTAGCAGAAGAAGCAGGGGCTTCTCTGATGCCTGTTGCGCGGCCCGATCGGGTGGACACAGCAGCAGGGGCTGCACCGTCCCCCTCAGCTCGTGGTCCTGTCAAAACACAGCGAGTGGCCAAAGCGGTTACCGTTTGCGGTATCCGCCTCCGCAATCGCATAATCTAATGTGTTTCATCTTCTGGAACATCCGAGGCTTTGGCCACGTTGGGAGGCGGACCCAGCTAAAAGAATTCATTCGCGTTGAGGATATCGACGTTGTTGGCTTGCAGGAAACCATTAAAACTGAATTCTCTCACCGAGACCTGCTAGCCATCGATCCCCTCGAGCGCTTCGTATGGCACTGGGTGCCTGCGGTGGGCCACTCAGGGGGCCTACTTGGTGTTAGCCTGGTTTGCTGCGAGGTGGTGGCGTGGGATGCCGGCCGTTTCTTCGTGTCGGCACACGTTCGCCATCACGCAACCCTCCGCGAGTGGGAGGTTATCGTGGTGTATGGCCCGGCTGACCACTCGCACTCTCAGGAGTTCTTGGGGGAACTACAGGAGAAGGTTGCGGCCTTAGGTGTGCGCAACTTGCCGCTGATCGTCGGTGGGGATTTCAACTTAATCCGTTCGGGAGCGGACAAGAACAACGGGATTATTAACTGGACAAGGGTGTCCATGTTTAATAACGCGATAGCATCAATGGCCCTTAGGGAAGTGGCCCGCGTGGGCGCTCGTTACACTTGGACAAACAAGCAACTTACACCAGTTCGGTCTGTGCTTGACCGAGTGTTCATGTCCGCGGAGTGGGAAATGTTGTTTCCCATGTGCTCCCTACACGCTGAAACGAGGATCGGGTCGGATCACGTCCCTCTGATCCTTTCCTTGGGGGAGGATAGGTTAAAACGAAGCCCCCGATTTTTCTTTGAGACTGCGTGGTTTGAGCACCCGGATTTCGAGCAAATCTTCCTCTCCAAATGGGAGTCTTGTGTTGCCCGGATCGGGCACACGCGTGGGCCCATGGAATTCTGGATTGTCGCAGGGGCGGGGATGCGTGCGGCTCTAAAAGGCTGAGGGGCCAACCAGGGTCGTGAGGATAAGCTGCTCCGTGCGCGTTTGGTCGCGGACCTCGCCCGTATGGATGCAGCTGCGGACTCTCAGGTCTTCTCGGAGCAAGACTGGGCCCAGCGCTACGCTGTAGAGGCCCAAGTTGAGGCCCTCCTACGTGCTGAGGAGGAGTACTAGCGTAGGCGCGGTGGAATGAAGTGGACGCTCAAGGGGGACGCGAATACACAATATTTCCATGCCTATGCTAACGGCCGGCGCCGTAAATGCGCCATCCTAAGACTGCAATCTGAGCAGGGGCTCCTTTTGCGTCAATAGGATATTGTTCGACATATTTACGACTTTTACATCCAATTGATGGGCTCCAGGGAGGAGGCCCGGGCTCGGCTGCGGTCGGATGTTTGGGATACCGTGCTGCGGGTCACGGATGAGGAGAATGAAGGCTTGGGCCTCGCCTTCCTTCCCCAGGAGATCGACCAGGCCGCCCTTGGGATGAAATCTGACACCGCCCCGGGACCGGATGGGTGGCCGGTGGCGATGTTCAAAAGGTTTTGGCAAGTGCTCAAAGGACCTATTTTCGAAGTATGTAACGGGTTTATGCGTGGTACAGTAGATATTTCCCGCCTTAACTTTGGGGTTCTTTCTCTTATCCCCAAAGTCCAGGGCACGGACAACATTAGACTCTTCCGCCCAATAGCGCTTATCAATCTCCCATTTAAGATTTGTTCTAAAGCTTGTTCTACGCGCTTATCTATGGTAGCTCATCGTATTATTAGTAGGAATCAGTCGGCTTTTATCCGTGGTCGCAACATTTTGGAGGGACCGCTGGCCCTCCAAGAAATCGTTCACTCGCTCAAACGCACTCGCCAGCCGGCGATTCTTTTAAAATTAGATTTTGAGAAGGCGTACGATCGAGTGAACTGGGAGTTCCTCCGACAAATCCTTTTGGATCGAGGATTTTCGTCAGTTTGGGTTCACCGTATGATGCAATTGGTCTCGGGAGGCCAAACGGCGATAGCGGTGAATGGAGAAGTAGGGAACTTCTTCCGCAACAAGCGTGGGCTACGTCAAGGGGACCCAGCCTCACCGTTGCTTTTCAACTTTGTGGCGGACGCCCTGGGCGCCATGCTAGACAAAGCTCGCGCAGCTGGCCACATTAGGGGAGTGGTCGGTAACCTGATCCCAGGAGGCGTGTCACACTTGCAGTATGCGGATGACACTCTTCTCCTTTTTGAACCGGACGCTCACAGTATCGCAACGGTTAAGGCCATCTTGCTGTGTTTTGAACTCATGTCCGGGCTAAAAATTAACTTCCAAAAGTGTGAAGTGGTGTCCATAGGGATGGACGCGGCCGAAAGTGAACGGGTTGCCAACTTGCTTAATTGCAAACTTGGGAAGTTTCCGTTTACCTACCTCGGCCTCCCAATCGCAAAGAAGAAATGCTCGATTGCCGATTGGGAACCTCTCACCACTAAGGTGGCGGACCGGGTATGTCCGTGGAGAGGCCGATTTATGTCTTCAGGGGCAAGACTAATCCTTACCAACTCCAGCCTCTCATCCCTACCAATGTTTGCCATGGGTATGTTCTTGTTGGCTGATGGGGTCCACACGAAAATGGACACACCGCGGGCATGTTTCTTTTGGGAAGGAGCGGGCCCTAAACGGAAGTACCACATGGTTAAGTGGCAAGCTGTTTGCAGACCTAAAGCCCAGGGGGGCCTCGGGATCATCAACTCTAAGCTGATGAACATAGCGCTTATGTGCAAGTGGATCTGGAAGTTGTCCCAGGGAGGGACCGGCCTCTGGATTGACCTCCTTCGTGCCAAGTATTTCCCACAAGGGAATTTCTTTGAGGCAACACCTCAGGGGTCCCCATTCTGGACCTCCATCCAAGCCCTCAAACCATACTTCGCCAGGGGTGCGAGGTTCACGGTTAATAACGGCCGCTCCACGCGTTTTTGGCACGACGTTTGGATAGGCCAGCAGCCTCTTTGGTCGGAGTTCACCCATCTCTATTCCATTGCGGTTGAGCCCAACCAATTGGTTGCTTCGGCCCTTAGTGCCACTCCGCCCCCTATACACTTCAGAAGAGAGCTTGTGGGGCCGGAGCTGGAAGATTGGGATCGCCTTCGGGCTCTGTTAGCAAATGTGCGTCTGTCGGACTCCGCAGACGTGGTCTCTTGGAGACTTTCGGGCTCTGGCAAGTTCACTGTCAAGTCCCTGTATCGCGAGTTATGTCGCGGCCATGCTCCTATGGCAGCCACGGGGCTTTGGAAGGCGCGAATCCCGCTAAAGATTAAGGTCTTCCTATGGCAACTATGCCAAGATCGCCTTCCTACCTCTATCAATATAGCTAAGCGCAATGGCCCCGCTTCCGGCCCTTGCGCTTTGTGTGCTGACGTGGAAGATGCTGACCACGCGTTCTTCCGGTGTCCTTTGGCGCGCTTTGCTTGGAGTGCGGTCCGTGAGGCCGCTGGGGTGGATTGGGATCCACGCTCACGCTCTGAGCTCGTGTCACTCTTATCCTCAATCCATGGCTCTCTGCGCCGGATCATGTGGACGTGTGCCTCGGCCATGTTATGGGCCTTATGGAACATTCGTAACAAGCTTACTATTGAGGGAGTGTTTCCCTCTCACCCCGCTGATGTTATATTCAAATGCATCTTATTCTTGTAGCAGTGGGCTCCGCTGGGAAGGCAACAGGACTCTAATCTCCACCGACAAGCTATCGCACGACTTCGCTCCGTCTACTCAGCGTCCCGAGCTCCGTCTCCTTCGTCTGCTGCCTCATAGGGATGGGCAGTCCTTTTGGTGTTGGATCCCCCCGAGCCTGCGTGCTCGTTAGTTTGGCTGGTTAGGCCATGTACTGCACTTTATCTCGCTGTCGTGACCATTGTGGCATGCCTTAGAACATGGTGACCTCCGTTTGTTTGGTTGTTCGTTTATGTACGCTGCCTATGTTGAGGGCTTTATTAATTTAAAGCCGGACGTCCCTGGCGTCTATGTTCTAAAAAAAAGAATCAGGCCACCTTTCGGGGGCTATGAAGGGAAGCTCGCCATCATAGATGTCCATTGTTGCGTTCTTCAGCAGGCTGAACAAGATCAGCAAGCACTCACCAGGCGTTCATGTCTGTCATGCATGGAAGGTCATGCCATACTACGTCGATGTTACTGTTAGGAATAAGCAACTTGTATTCCCATGAGGCCATAGGCCGATATATACATGTATAGGTGTGAAACATATGCAGGAAACCCCTTATACAACGGGATAAATACAAAGGGGTACATGACTTATATTATAACTCTAACACCCCCCCTCAAACTCATGGTGGATGAACAACACCGAGTTTGGAGAGATAAAAGCCATGTTGTGCTCTAGTCTGGTCCTTCGTCAGGAAATCCGCCAACTGTAACTCGGAAGACACATACTGAAGAGCAATAACCTGATCCTGCACACCAGCGCGCACATAGAAAGCATCAACACCAATATGCTTGGTGAGCTCATGCTTCACTAGATCGCGCGCAATGCTAATAGCACCTGTACTGTCAGATAAGAGCAGAGTCGGTGTAGTGACAGAAACACCAAAATCCTGAAGTAACCACCGTAACCAAGTCACCTCTGCCGTCAAAAGAGCCATTGCTCGCAACTTAGCCTCGGCACTCGAACGGGAAACTGCAATCTGTTTCTTCGTCTTCCAGGCAATGAGAGAACCACCAAGAAAAACACAGTAAGCAGTAAGTGAACGGCGATCTGAAGGATCACTAGCCCATGTAGCATCCGAATAGGCCTGAAGCTGTAAAGAACTGGAGCGAGGAAAGAATAGACGGTGAGAGATCATGCCCCGAAGATATCGGAGAACATGAAGGAGATGACTATAGTGAACCGATGTGGGAGCAGAGACAAACTGACTCAGAATATGAACCGGATAAGAGATGTCCGGACGAGTGACAGCTAGATAGACAAGACTGCCAACAAGATGGTGATAACGCGTCGGGTCAGGGAGAGGATCACCATCAGTAGCACGGAGGTGAACATTGAGCTCCATAGGAGTCTCAACAATGCGCTCGTCAGTAAGAGCAGCACGAGCAAGAAGATCCTGGATATACTTTTCCTGGGATATAAAAAAAGCCATTAGAGGTAGAAGAGACTTCAATCCCAAGAAAATAGCGAAGAGGTCCAAGATCAGACATAAGAAACTGTTCACTAAGACGGGCCTTTACAAAGGCAATATACTCGGGGTCATCCCCAGTGATGATCATGTCATCAACATAGAGAAGAAGAAGAGTCCGACCACGAGGAGAAAGGTGAATAAACAATGCTGGATTATGGGCACTTGCTGAAAAACCAGCGGCAGTGACCACAGAGGCAAAACGCTCAAACCAGGCGCGAGGGGCTTGCTTAAGGCCATAGAGAGAGCGACGAAGACGACATACTAAGCCATCAGGAACAGAATACCCAGGTGGTGGCTGAGATATAGACCAGTGGCGTGCAGAGGCAACAACAAGAAGTGTACGAACAGTGGTCATATGGGCCACAGGAGCAAAAGTCTCGTCATAATCACGACCATGCTCCTGCTAAAAACCACGAGCCACAAGACGAGCTTTGTGACGCTCAAGAGAACCATCAGAGCGAGTCTTAACCTTGTAGACCCACTTACAAGTGATGGGACGGACTCCGGGAGGAAGAGAAACAAGATCCCAGGTACCAGTGCGTTCAAGAGCAGCAATCTCCTCTACCATCGCAAACTGCCATTCAGGATGAACAACAGCGTGATGATAAGAAGTCGGCTCAAGAACAGCAGCACCAGCGGTGGGAAATCCAAAGCGATCAACAGGCGGACGAGGACGAGAACGCAAGCCATAAGTAGGCTGAGAGGAAGATGACGACTCATCCACAAAGGCATCCACAGGTCGTGAACGAGGAGTGTAATGCTGAGGAAAAGGTGGAACAATAGAAGGAGGAATCGCCAAGGTAGAATCGGGGGGTGGCGACGAAGAAGTCACCGGAGATGAAGGTGTAGAATCTGGTGACATGCTAGGCGAGGAGACCGGGGAAGATGGTGGCTGCAAATCGACTAGAGGTGGAGAAGCAAAGGGAGTGGAATGAATAGGCACAGGCTCGACAGGCGTAATATGTGAGTCAGGAAAAGTGAGGAAAGAGATATCCTCCACTGAAATAGTCGAGGAGGATGGGCGTGGGTAGAAGGGACGAGACTCGTCAAAAGTCACGTCTCGAGAGATACGCATCCGACGACCGATAGGATCCCAACAATGATAGCTCTTATGCTCATCACTGTAGCCTAAGAAGACACACTCAACAGACTGAGCGGTCAGTTTGGTGCGTTCGCGAGGGGCAAGTAGAACATAGCAAACACAACCAAACAAGCGAAGCATCGAATAATCGGGAGAACGATCAAGAAGACGCTCGAAAGGAACACCACCCTGTAGAGCAGCGGAAGGCTGTATGTTGATAAGATAGGTGGAGGTGGAGACGGCCTCAGCCCAAAAATGAGGCGGGAGAGAGGCAGCAATCATAAATGCACGAGCTGTCTCAAGAAGATGTCGTTGCTTTCGCTCAGCCACACCATTCTGAGCATGAGTACCAGGACAAGAGAATTGAGAGAGAGTTCCTTGCTCAGCAAGAACACCATGCAACATCTTAGAGATATACTCGCCAGCGGAGTCAGCACGAAAAACACGAATGGGTGAAGAGAACTGAGTATGAACCATGGCAGCAAAACGCTTATAAATAGACAACACCTCACTACGAGAAGTCATGAAATAAAGCCATGTGTAACGAGAGAAATCATCTATGAAAATAATATAATATTTATGACCACCTTTCGAAGCGAAAGGAGCCGGACCCCATACATCAGAATGGACTAAATCGGAAGGACGCTTAGACACTGACTCACTATGTGAATATGGTAACTGAATCTGCTTGCCAAGACGACAACCCTGACACTCTAAAGAGACATCTCCTAAGACAGACCCCAGAAGACCTCGACGAACTAAAGACGACAACCGAGAACCACACAGATGACCAAGTCGATGATGCCACTGCTGGAAGGAACCAGTAACGGAGGCGACTGAAGCGGAGGAACTGGCGATGGTGGTGGCAGCGGAAGGAACATGAAGCCAGTCCAACTCCCAAAGACCCTGAGAATCACGGCGGCAAGGGCCAGCCCCAACCAGAGTGTGCGTGCAACGGTCCTGGACAGAACAAGAGTCAACGTCAAGGATGACGCGACAACCAGAATCAGTAAGTTGACCAGCAGAAAACAGATTCATGGTAAGTCGAGGAACATGAGCAACATCAAGAACAGAATAAGGAGTGGAAAGATTGCCTCTACTAGCAACAGAAAGTGGAGTACCATCAGCAGTGAAGACATGAACAGGAGAATCCAGCAATCGAAGAGAGGACAAAGTGGAAGAATGAGAAGACATATGAAAAGAAGCTCCAGAGTCCAGAACCCATGAGGATGTACCTGACTGTGTAGAGGGAGGTTGCTCAGTGCAGGAAGCGTTAGTCACAGAACCAGCAGTACCCGTCGAGGAAGAACCTGAAGCCGCGAGAAGACGCTTAAGTCTCAGAATATCCTGCTCAGTCAAAGCAATGGCTGAAGCTGTCGAGGTAGATGACGAAGTCCCTGAAGATGATGATCGCGCCTTGCGCAGGTGTTTCCTCTTTGTGTAGCACTGGGACTCAATATGACCATCATTGTTGTAGTAGTCACAATGTGGACGGGGGCGACCTGAGTCTCTAGAAGGAGTGGGCAAAAGCGGCGGAGCACTCGAGCGAGAAGGGGTCGGTGTAGCAGGTGGCATGGAAGAAGCCCGAGTAGCGAGCACAGAAGGAACCTCCAGCAAACCAGCACCACGTAAGCGAGTCTCCTCAGCACGAATCTCAGAAAGAGCCTCCATGAGAGAAATACGGCCACGAGCAAACAACTGAGCACGCCGGGGCTCAAACTCCTTACGAAGCCGAGACAGGAACTCGTAGACGCGATGAAACTCCAAATTGGCCTGGACAGCCTCGCAACAGGGGCAAGTACGACAACCAGCACTGCAGAGAGAATCAAGCTGGCGCCAGATAGCAGAAGTCTGTGCATAGAAGTCATCAACAGTAGAGTCACCCTGCTGAAGAGCATGCTCCTGACGGACCACAGAAAGGTATAAGGCATCACCAGAGGGCTGATAGTGCTGACGAAGACGGGTCCACATCTCAAAGACAGTAGGAAGACCCAGAAACTCAGAAGCAAACTGAGGCAGAACACTAGCAGTGAGAACAGCTGCAACACGAGCATCATCATCAAGCCACTGGGTATAAACAGACAAAGCACCATGATACGTCTGAAGAGCCTCCTCATAAGCCAAAACCCTCTCATCATAAGCACGATCAACAGCCTCATCAGCAAGCTTAGCCGCATCCTTGGCGGCCTGATTAGCATCCGTAGGAAGAACCGGTGGAGTCAGCGGAGTAGGAGCCACCGGAGGAACCGGACGTGGCAGACAGCAGACCTCGCCAGAAAGAACACTCGAGAGACGAATGCCACGCATGTGAATGCGCATGAAGCCAGTGAACTCAGTGTAGTTAGTACCATCGAAGATCACCGGACAGCGAGGAACAACAACATAACCCGCTGCAGCAAACATTTTTTTCCTTTTTTTTCTCTCTTTTTTTTAGGCAGAGATCCGAAAATCAGCAGCCTCCAATCTGGATCGAGACGGGATGCAGCAGACAGACGTTCCTGCTGGCAGCTGGCTGCTGGAGGTGGGATCCGGCCTGTAGCATCAGCCTGTAGCAGCCGAGGACGAGGACCAGTTGCACAAGGAGAGGAGACGAGAGAGAGCAGATCCTGCTGACTATCGGGGCTGGACCGGACGGGAGATGTCTCTTCGATCGAGGAGAGGAGATCGAGAGCAGATCCTGCTGGCGATCGGGGCTAGACGGGAGATTGGGGCCGGACTGGACGAGGCCCCTGCTTCGATCGACGAGAGGAGATCAAGAGCGGGGACTGCTTTGACGGCCCGGTTGGAAATCGAGCGGAGACTGCTTAGATTGGGATGGATCAATCGCACGAGTTGCAGCGTGCAAAAAAATTGGCCTAGCTCTAATATCATGTTAGGAATAAGCAACTTGTATTCCCATGAGGCCATAGACCGATATATATACATGTACAGGTGTGGAACATATGCAGGAAACCCCTTATACAACGGGATAAATACAAAGGGTACATGACTTATATTATAACTCTAACAGTTACCATATCACGCAGCATCAGAACCAAAAGAAGATAGCCATCTCCCTATCAGCAAGCAGAAGACCGGTATGCAGTTCAGCGGAGCCTGCCCAGACCTGCTTCAGTTGTATTTTGAGCATCATCGGTCACATAATGGAGAACAAATCTCTGAACGTGCTCCCAGGGATATATACGGCACGGACAACAAACAGGGAATCTGAGATGCTCAAATTGTAGTGGCCACTAATACCACGAGAGCCGCAAAGTCGAATCAGGCCACCATTCAGGGATATGTAGCTTTTGCTCAAAAGAAAGTGGCAATGTAGCCATGAACTGAGGCTCTCCATAATGGTTGTCGCTTGTCGTGTTCTTCGGCAGGCTGAACAAGATCGCCTATCACCATGCATGCGTGTCTGCCAGCCATGGACGGTCAACTGATTGATACTGAAGTTCGCCGCCTGTAGCAGAGATGTTAATGAGTGTGCATTTGCTGTCAGTGGAATATGCTGACTAAACAAAACAGCAATCTATGGAAGTAACGCAGTGAGCATGTTAAATGGTATTCACTAAAGAGGACAGAGTATCCCATAATTGGCACTGGGAGATAACATGATCTGTCCTTAAAATTACCATGATCAGTAATCCGCATTTTGCAAGAGAAGGGACGTCCACATTTGCCAATTCATTGTAAACTCACAGGACTATCACAAACAGGCCCATAAATTTCTCCATATTATATGTTCACATGGTGGGCCTGGTGGCATGCTGCCACATATGTTTTCGCTAAAATCTCTATGTCCATCTTCAAATATATTCTGCATCTGGCAAGAGCAAATCCGAATATGGCTTCTCCAACAGAACCCACTTCATACTTTAAGATGGGATTCGGAGAGATATAGTTGAGAGGCAAAAACTCTAGCTAAATGACGTGTTATATTCAATAAAATGTCCCATCAAGGGCACATCGTATTTTTCTCACAAAAGAAGGCACCTCATATTCACTAAACCACAGAAAATCAACTAGCTAATGTTACGCAGTTGCATAATTTTCCTCCTTTTGGAAATAATGGAATTACATGATGCCGATCTAATGGGTAGCGAGAAAATACTTGATTGGTTTCTATGGCGCTATATTATTTTCATTTGTCATTGGCTCATCTGAATCAGCAACATCTCTAATTTTGAGGGAGATGTATTATTATCTTTTAAATAAGCTATTAAGCCACTGATTCTTGTCCTCTTGTAGATATGATCATGAGTTCATGGCTAAAGCTTCGTAGGCGCATAATGATGCCACAGATATAATACTGCATGACCAGTAATACATTTCTAGATGATAGTGAGATGTGTGTATTCTTGGAATTTCCTTTAAATTGTTGGATAATGAGCAACTAAACTTTACTGAGGGCCAAAGGTCATTACATAAACATGTGTGATAAAGTGCATAAAACCCCTCATACAATGGGGATATAACGAAAAGAGATTATACACATCTGACACCCCCCCCCCCCCCCTCAAACTCATGGTGAATCAACAACACTGAGTTTGGAGAGGAAAAAGCCATGCTGTGCTCGAGTCTATGCCTTCGTGAAGAAGTCAGCCAACTGTAACTCAGAGGGCACATAGTGAAGAGCAAGAGTCTGATCCTGCACAGCAGCACGCACAAAGTGGGCATCCACACCGATGTGCTTGGTGAGCTCATGCTTCACCGGGTCACGCGCAATACTGATAGCACCAGTACTGTCTAACAGTAGGGGAGTTGAGGTAGTAGCAGATACACCAAAGTCCTCAAGTAACCACCGTAACCAGATCACCTCAGCCGTCAACATAGCCATGGCTCGCAACTCAGCCTCTATACTCGAGCGAGAAACTGCAGTCTGTTTCTTTGTCTTCCAGGCAATAAGAGAGCCACCAAGAAAGACACAGTAAGCGGACAGCGAGCGTCGATCAGAGGCATCACTAGCCCAGGTAGCATTAGAGTAGGCCTGGAGCTCAAGAGAGCTGGAGCGGGGAAAGAAAAGGCGCTGAGAGATCGTGCCACCAAGATATCGTAGAACACGGAGGAGGTGACTATAGTGGACAGAGGTGGGGGCTGAAACAAACTGACTCGGGATGTGGACAGGATAGGAGATGTCAGGACGCGTAACAGCAAGATAGACAAGGCTGCCAACGAGGTGATGATAGCGAGTGGGATTAGGAAGAGGGTCACCATCAGAGGCACGAAGCTGAACATTGAGCTCCATAGGGGTCACAACTATGCGCTCATCACCGAGAGCAGCGCGAGCAAGAAGATCCTGAATATATTTTTCTTGGGAGATGTAGAAGCCATCAGAGGTCGAGGAGACTCAATCCCAAGGATATAGCGAAGAGGTCCAAGATCAGTCATGAGGAACTAGTCTCGAAGGCGAGCCTTAACAAAGGCAATCTACTCAGCGTCGTCACCAGTGATGATCATGTCATCAACATAGAGAAGGAGAAGAGTCCGGCCACGAGGAGACGTGTGGACAAACAACGCGGGATCATGATCACTGGGCAAGAAACCAGCGACAGTCACCACAGAGGTGAATCGCTCAAACCAAGCGCGAGGGGCCTGTTTAAGACCATAGAGGGAGCGACGAAGTCTACAGACCATGCCATCAGGAGCATAGTACCTCGATGGTGGGCTGGTGGCTGCATATAAACCTCTTCACGTAACTCGCCATTGAGAAAGGCGTTCTGGACATCAAGTTGAGAGATAGACCAATGACGAACAGAAGCCACATCAAGGAGAGTGCGGACAGTGGTCATGTGGGCCACAGGAGCGAATGTCTCATCATAATCGCGTCCCTGCTCCTGCTGAAAGCCACGGGCCACAAGATGAGCTTTGTACCGCTCAAGAGAACCATCGGAGCGAGTCTTGATCTTGTAGACCCACTTGCCGAAAAAGGGTTTCCCCCCGCTTTATGTACAAAGCAACCAACCGAACCATACAAGGATAGGTGCTGGGGCGGAAGCAGCACAGTCACGCCCAAAAGAAAAGACAGAGAAAGAACAAAGAGACAAATGCCGACAACGGCGGATCAACAAAAATGAAGAAGCCTCGCGACCACTGCGCCCACCAGGATCTTCCACTAGGCTCCAAGACTCCGGAGCGCCGGCACCTATCAACACCTCCAAGAAGGATCACGACGATGACGACGCTGCTGCCAAGGGTTTCCCCCGGTACACGACGAGGCAAGAGGGAGGGTAGCCCCCGACGCCCTCCTGGAAGGTCAGGTGGCGCCCACAGGCGTCACCGCACCGGTGTCGGACACGCCGACAGGGGTTTCCCCCGATCCCAACCCGCACCTCAGGAGCTCCGGATCCAGCCACGAGACCAACCACTAACCTGCGCCAACGCGGACATGAGTCCCCCACGCCGTCTCACTACGGCACCGCGGAGTGAGGACAGCGTGGCGAAGAATCAAAGCCGGGACTAGGGCATCAGCATCGTCGGCACGCGGGAGGGCCCCACCTCCACCGTCCGCGACGGTAGCCGTCCCGACGCAATAGCAGGAGCACACCAGGCCCGTGGTCGCACAGGCCCGGCCGAGCCCTCGTGGGCCCGTAAAGCTCCCGCCTTCGCGCTGCTGCCGGCATGCCGTCGACGCCGACGCCCCACATCCGAGCTGCTCTTCCTCCTCACTGCGCCGCAGACAACAAGGCCACGCCGGGGCCCGCTAGGACCCAGATGGGGCCCGCCGGGTCCAGATCTGGGCCAGGGTCGCGACGAGGCCACCCAGCACCACCACGTCGCCCCGCTGCCAAGGAGCGGCGCCGACACCCACGCCTGCCGCCGGCCGCCGCCGCAAGGCAGCCGGACCGCAGCCACGCCGAGCAGCACCGCCGCCGCCTCCCTTCCCCGGGAAGGGAGCACGCGTGCGCAGGAAAGGGAAGGCCCGCCGCCGCCAGAGCCACCCGGGCCAGCACCGGGGGCGACCGCCGGCGACGGCGAGAGGAAAAGGGGGAGGGGGCCCGCAGAAGAGGGGCACGAGCTCCGCCCCGGCCACTTCCCGGGGAGGCGACGCGAGGCGGGTCCGGACGGGGGAGAGGGGAGGGAGGAAGGGGGCAGAGGTGGGGCGCGGGACCGGCGGCCAGCGGCGGCGGAAGGGTCGGCGGCGGCGGGAGGTGGGGAGGGGGAACCCTAGTCGCCTAGTCGCGGGAGCTCAGCCATGGATATGCATTTCACAGCAATTTACTGTCTATGGTGCACTGAAGGATATTCGTAGACCCACTTGCAGGTGATGAGACGAACACCGGAAGGAAGGGAAACCAGATCCCATGTGCCAGAGCGCTCAAGGGCAGCAAGCTCTTCGGCCATCGCAAGCTGCCGTTCAAGCTGAGTCATGGCAGTCCGATAGGAAGTGGGCTCGGCAATAACAGAGAGACCGTACCGATCAGGAGAATAGCGATCAGGCGGAGGGCGAGGCCGAGCACGGGGGTTATGAACCAAGGTAGGCGTGAACAGAGGTGCACCAGAGGTGGAAGGCGCGTCAGGCACGTCAGGGGAAGCATCCTCAGTACGAGGGTGACGAGTATAGTGGAGAGGAAATGGTGAGAGAGGGTGACGGACTGGAGATGATGGTGTAGAGGTGGAGGAGGATGGAGAAGATGGTGTCGATGGTGAATGAGAAGGAATGAGAGGTGTAGGAGGAAGAGGTGAAACATGAGGCACATAGCAGGGTGTATCGGAAGGAGATGAAAAGAAATATCGTCTACAGAGAAGCTCGAGGAAGAAGGACGTGGGTAGTAAGAGCGAGACTCGTCAAAGGTCACATCACGCGAGATGCGCAAGCGACGACCAATAGGGTCCCAACAGCGATAGCCCTTGTGCTCATCACTGTAGCCAAGGAAAACACACTCAACCGACTGAGCAGTCACTTTGGTGCGCTCGCGCGGGGCAAGAAGGACGTAGCACACACATCCAAACATGCGAAGAGCGGAGTAGTCAGGAGAGCGACCAGAGAGACACTCCATAGGAATACCACCCTACAGAGCAGTCGATGGCTGAATGTTGATGAGATAGGTGGATGCAGAAACAGCCTCAGCCCAAAAATGGGGTAGAAGAGAGGCGGCAATCATCAGCGCACGAGCCGTCTCAAGCAGATGACGATGCTTACTTCAGCAACGCCATTCTGAGCATGAGCACCAGGACAGGAGAACTGGGCAAGAGTACCCTGTTCTGCGAGAAAGCCACACAACAGCTGGGAGATATACTCTCCAGCGGAGTCAGCACGAAAAGTACGAATAGGTGTGGAAAACTGAGTGTGAACCATGGCAACTAATCGTTTGTATATAGGGAGAACCTCGCTACGAGATTTCATGAAGTAGAGCCAAGTGTAGCGAGAGAAATCATCAATAAACAAAACATAGTAGTGATGACCACCTTTCGAGTCAAAAGGAGCTGGACCCCAGACATTAGAATGAACTAAGTCAAAAGGATGTTGGAATACCGTCTGACTGGTAGGATAAGGTAACTGGGTCTGTTTGCCAAGTCTACAATCATTACAAGGTAAAGAAACATCTCCAGATACAGACCCTAATAGGCCCTGACGCACTAAGGAAGACAAGCGAGAGCCACAGATGTGACCAAGGAGATGATGCCGCTGCTGGAAGGACGCATGCGAAGGTGCAGCAAGAGCATGAGAGCTGACTGAAGTGGTGGCAGCAGAAGGAACACAAAGCCAGTCAACTTCCCAAAGACCCTCGGACTCACGGCACCGGGGGCCAGCACCAACCAAAACCTTGGTGCGCCGATCATGAATGAAGCAGGATCGGTATCAAGAATGACCCGACAACCAGAATCAGTAAGTTGGGCAGCAGAAAAAAGATTCATGGTAAGGCGAGGAACATGAGAAACACCAGGAACAGAAAAAGATGAAGTGGAAAGAATACCACGACTAGCAACAGGAAGAGATGTGCCATCGGCAGTAAGAACATTAATAGGAGAATCAAGAGGGCGAAGAGAAGAAAACGCTGAAGAATCAGAGGACATATGAAAGGAAGCTCCAGAGTCCAGAACCCACGAAGATGTACCTGACGGTGTAGATGTCGGCGGTGATGAAGTGGTGGAAGCAGTCACAGCAGCAGCAGAACCTGTCGGTGAAGAGCCAGAGGAAGCCAGAAGGCGTTTAAGCCGAACAATGTCCCGGTCAGTGAGTGACGAAGTCGAGGAAGATCCAGGAGTCACACTGGGAGAGGAGCGACTCTGGTCTCGCTTCTTCTCACGGCAATCAGACTCTGGGTGACCTGGCCGAGAGCAGTAGCCACAGAAGGTGTCACGGCACGACCGGCCCTTCTCAGCATAAGGAGGGCGACCCACCCCCCCCCCCCCCTGAAGGTGAAGGTGTAGGCAGGAGCGGTGGAGCAGTGAGCCGAGCAGACGACACTGGAGCCCGAGCAGCCAACACAGACGGAACCGCCAGCAACCCTGCAGAGCGAAGGCAGGTCTCCTCAGCACAATGCTCGGCAAGCACCTCCGAGAGAGGAACACGACCACGAGCAAGTAAGTGAGCACGGCGAGGCTCAAACTCAGAGCGGAGACGAGATAAGAACTCATGAACCCTCTGAAACTCCAAATCAGACCGCGTAGTCTAACAGCAACGGCAAGTTCTACAAACAACTGTCCGCAGTGAGTCAAGCTGACGCCAGATGGTAGAGCACTGTGAATAGAACTCATCAACAAACGAGTCACCCTGCTGAAGAGCATGCTCCTGACGCACCACAGATAGGTATAGAGCATCGCCAGAGGGCTGATAGCGCTGACAAAGATAGGACCACATTGTTGCAACAGTGCCGAGGCCCATGAACTCCGAAGCAAACTGAGGGGGGACACTCGCAGTGAGAACAACAACAGCTCGAGCATCATCATTGCACCACTGAGTGTAAGCAAACAGATCATCCCGGTAAACAGAAAGAGCATCAGAATAGGCGGATACCTGCTGATCATAAGCGTCAACTACAGCATCATCAAGAGCCTTGGCTGCATCCCTATCAGCCTGAGAAGCATCAGCAGCAAGCACTGGCGGGGCTGGCGGGATAGGAGCTACCGGAGCAACAGGGAAGGGCGGACAGGGTACCTCGCCAGAGAGAACGCCCCACAGCAGAAGACCGCGCATATGGATATGCATGAAGCCCGCAAACTCAACATAGTTGGTGCCATCAAAGATCACCGAGCACCGGGGGACGGCTACAGAGCCCGAAGAAGACATGAGAAGGTCTCTCTGCTGCGTCTGTTTTTTTTGTCAACGGGAACAGTAAATCCTGATCGGGATCAGGCGGGATTGAGGGGATCGAGCCGCCCGCTCGCTCGCTGGATCGAGCGCCCGGGCGTGAGAAGACCCCACGCGCTCGCTGGAGGAGCGCACGCTCGCGGGAGGATCGATCCAAGATGGATCGAGAGCCCGTAGCTCCCGCAGCGGACGGGCAAGCAGCACCGGGCGAGCAGCGCCCGCCGCAGCCAGACGAGGGGGCCGGGCGAGGCTGGCCGGACAAGGCTGGGGCGGCCGGACGAGACGGCGCGAAGCAGCAGCCAACCAGGGTAGTGGATGGACGGGAGCAGCGGCCGGAAGGAGCGGCGGCTCGACGCGATGGCCGGGCGAGACGGAGCAGCGGCGTCCTGCTTGAGGAGCAGTAAAGCCGGGAAGGAGAGGCAGCAGCCGGACGGCTGGAGAGGCAGCGGCCGGACGACCGGAGACAAGCAAGCTAGGAACGAGGCGCACAGAGTTGCATTGTGCGGGAGCGAGAGGCTAACCTAGCATCTAATACCATGTTGGATAATGAGCAACTGAACTTTACCAAGGGCCAAAGGCCATTACATATACATGTGTAGTAAAGTGCATAAAACCCCTCATGCAATGGGGATATAACGAAAAGAGACTATACACATCTAACACAACAAACTAAAAAATATGGTGTGAGGAAAAGTTCAACGCGTCTATCTCAGAAAGAACAAAGAGGAAAAAAAATGAAATTAGTGTGAACAGCACATGCAGGAAAAGTTATGGAGGTCATCTTGCTCCACGAGTCAATTAACAGAACCATAGAAGCTGAATGCAACCTTATAACTATTGAAAGGTGTTTTGCTGCCACACGGAACTAGCAGAGCCCACCCATTACAGAATGAAACACGAAATGATATCTAAATCCATTCAATCAATTTAACTAGCATATTTAACCTAGTCCGCATAGGTAGTATATGCCAGTGCAGAGCAACTATGCAGCATCCAAAAAATTTGTTCCATATCCACTCAGATGATAAAGCTTAAAGAATAAAATCTAGTCATCGGTCTTCTCCATATCAACAATGAAGAGCTAATTTGGTTGTACCAAATGCTTTGTCCTTGGTGAGAAGAATAAAATCAAATTCGCCAAATGTGGATTACACGTGTTTGCTTATGAAACGAGAGCGCGTGATGTTACTTCCTCTGGAAAACCAAAATGAGTAAACAATATTGTTGATGCCACGACAAGAGTCATATATATACTGATGTACATATTTAGCATACTACTCCCTCCGTCCCGTAATATAAGAGTGTTTTCGACACTAGTGTAGTATCATAAATGCTCTTATATTATGGGACGGAGGGAGTACATGAAAAGAACTGCTACACATCTAGAAGAACATGACTACAGTAATGCAGGAGGTGTAATTATACTCCCTTTGAACCAGGCTCGAGTCCTCTTTGACTAAGATTTGGATGTCTATTCTTATTCATTAAATAGATATCTAGCTCCTCGCAGGTATCCCTCATTCCTTTCGCAGTTCAAGAAAACAGACATGGTAACTGGTAAGGGGGAGCATACTGATGCCCGGCTAAAAACAACATTTTCGTCAAGTATACAGTGTGCACAATCATTATGATGTTTCCAAGAGAGACATGCAAGTACGTCTTTGTATGACTGCAACCTCTGATTAACCCAGCGTTACAAAATTTGAAATCCAAGATAGATCTGAGTCAAGATTCCACGGAATGAACACTATACGTCTGAGGGTCAGTTCTGGTACACAGGGAACTCAGTAAGACAAGGGAGCCTAATAGCGCCTTAGCTTCCGAAAGGACACGAACCACTTGCTGGATCTGCAGTTCAAGAACACATTTAATCTTTCCAAGTGCCAACTGGATCTGCATGCCGTCAAGGTCTAACTCAGGGAGGCTAAAAGAACGAAAAAGCATCTATCATGTGAAGAAGGCACAATGCAGAGCACAGAATGAAACAACTTTGCACCCAAGAGTGCTCATTCTTAATTTTGCATTTTCACTAGCCTGTAGACTATTTATTGACCCAAATTCAGTAGAGAGCAGAATCCTCTACCAGTACTATGTCAAAGCTATCTTGAATGATGGGATCCATGAAGCAGCCTTGATACTTGGGTCATATTTGTCCACATAAATCCACTACTGCTTTATAATTCCTCTGTACAGCACAGATTTACGAAACACCATAGGTACAAAGTTGAAGGGAGAATATATTTTTTCCACTATAAATAGACAGTACTCAGTGTGACTATACAAGGAACCAGCACCCCCTCCCCCCTTTCCCCGCCTAACCGATCCAAAAGGAGAAAACATTCTCTTTAGTGCCACACAAGTACTAGAAAAGAATGAATAATTCTCTTGTAGTATACCTAAAAAGCCTTCGAACTTTCTGTGCATTTGCACCCACCAAATTGTCTTCTTTTGCCAAATCTGCATGGCAATCTATGAAATACTCCTGCCAGTTCATCTGCCAAACTAACCCACTCTTTATCCAAGTCACCTATTTCACCTTGATCTCATTTGCTGGATATGAAGCTCTGAAGGTCCTGAACTCCCAAGATAAGTCAAATACTCTGAAAGACTTAGACGTGTTGTTTACTTCTGTCTCTGCATCAACTGTCTCAAGCATGGCTACTGTTGAAATGGAGGAATTCTCAAGCAAACAACTCTGGGTTTTGGCAATTTTAATGCTGATTGGTAGTGAGGTATTCACTTCAATACTTGGTCTTCACTTCATGAGGGCTAAATTCAATACAGAAAATTCACTCAACACAAGGGACCACATATCTCATGTTGATATTGAATCTATTAATGTTACAAACTTTGATCCCAACACTAGCCATGGCACAAAAGATGAAGTGTCATTTTCCGAACTCCACCTGGCAAACAAACAGCATGTTGATCCCAAGACAACTGTGCTTTTAGGTGCTGCAGTGACGGTCTATCTTCTAATAACAAACTTAGGGAGCTCCTTAGTTATTTACCTCTACCTTAAGCTAGTACCAGATGCACAAGAAGTTCTGAAGAGAAAAGGGATTGGGCTCTTTCTTTTTTCTGTATTTACGGCTATATCCTCGGTTGCAAACTGCGGCTTCACTCCAGTAAACGAGAATATGATTATCTTCCAGAAGAACTCCGGTCTGCTATTGCTAATTATTCCTCAGATGCTAGTAGGAAATACATTATTTGCACCATGCTTGAGATTCATGGTGTGGTCACTCCAGAAGATTACCGGCAAACAAGAATGGTCTTTCATTCTTGAGCATCCAAAGGCCACCAGATACAGGCATCTTATGAGTACAAGAAAGTCTGCTTATTTAGTTTTAACTGTTGTGGGCTTCATCATTCTGCAAACCATATTGTTTTGCTCTTTGGAATGGAGCTCCGAGGCTATACAGGAAATGAGCAGCTATCAAAAGATAGTAGGTGCTCTTTTTCAGTCAACCAATGCGAGGCATGCTGGTGAAACTATTGTGGATCTGTCAAGCATCTCTTCGGCAATAATAGTCCTATACACCGTCATGATGTAAGTTCCTTCTCTAACCTTCTCCCGGGAATAATAATGCTTGTTACGAAGAATATTTCCTGGATTTACTGCAGCACTTACATTAGTAAAAAAAATCCTGGATTTACTGCATCCTTACATTAGTCAAATAGTGGTTTTACTGACTAAGTAGAATGATACGAAAATATGTCGTACTTAACTAATAGCTATATCTCATATAATAGAGTAAGAGACATCAGATTATATAATGTATGCTATCATTCAGATTAACTATTGTTAAGCTACACTTCTTAACACATGTTTGCACCAACTCATATTTAGGTACCTCCCTGGTTACACTTCACTTTTACCCAATTATGACGATCGGTATTCTAAGGCCGAGAAGAGATACAGCAGAAAAGGGCTATTGGAGGACTGGATCTTCTCCCAGTTGACTTATTTGGCTATCTTTGTCATGCTAATTTGCATCACTGAGCGAGAAGCACTGACCACAGATCCACTTAATTTCAATGTTTTCAGCATACTGTTTGAAGTCGTCAGGCAAGTCACTGAAATCCACTGCATTCTTAAGAGACTCTCGTGGTTCATTTTGCCATGATTATCATTACTGAACTTCTGGCTGATCTGATGAGTGATTATATTGCAGTGCATATGGAAACGTGGGCTTCTCAATGGGTTACAGCTGCAAGAGGTTACTGAAACAAGACGTACACTGCAAGGATGCTTCATTTGGATTTGTCGGAAAATGGAGCGACAAGGGGAAAATGATTCTGATCATCGTCATGGTCTTCGGGAGGCTTAAGGCGTACAATTTGAAGGGCGGAAAAGCATGGAAGCTTAGATAGCATCAACTCTGTGAGGGCCTAGTATTTCCCCTACCAAATATGGTGTGTACCTTCGGACATGGATAAAAACCACACCGTCGCTTTTCCTTCACCAATAATCTGTGTCCACCTTGTAGACGTACAATGCTAGTAAGGATATGAATAAAAATACTAGTATAATAGTACAAAGATAGTAATCACGCACCTACAGGAGTGTTTGGTTTCCATTTACCATAAGCATCATCATACACATCACCCTGGTTCCCTACATCAATGCGACAATACCGAATCATCTGGCCTCCATAATTTACCCTTGGCAGTTCATACCTGATCCATTCTCCGCGCATTCACCGAAAAAGGAAAGCGCGGGCAAATTCGAAGCAAATAACACGGTGGCAAAACTTTTGGAAATCAGAGCTGTTGATCTCGGCCCTAGCACCAAGAGATGTGGTAACATGGTGTCAAATGCACACGTGATAGCACAGTGACTGATGCCTAGTGAGGGATGGACGGGTGCCTCGGTTCCACAACAGTTTCGATACGTGAACAGTGCAGCTAATTGCAGGCAACCATCCTAAGTCAAACCACGGACACGCACCCCTTGCCGGTAACCTAGAATGACCTCTTACGATCGCAGCAATCCGCGCCGCGATGGAGCGGAACCGCGGATGGCAGCGGCCGAGATGGTGAACCGTCTGATTAGCGGGACGAGCTCGAGAGAAGTACCTGCATCTCGCGGGGTGGAAGCGACGGCGCGGCGGAGGAGCTTGGCAGCGGGAAGGACGAGACGGGCGGGCGGGCGGGGGGGGGGGGGGGGGGGGGGGCGGCGGGGGGGGGGGGGGGGGGGGGCGCACGCCGGCGAGTGGCCGACCCGCGCGCCGCGAGTGGTGAGGCCTATTCAGTTCGTTCACGGGCCTGTAACTTCGCTCGGCCCGATTAGTTTGTTTTCTCCGTCGACAAAACAGGCCCGTGAACAAGGGATATGATATGAAGTTACAGGCCCGTGAACAGGGGATATGAAAAAAGACATAGTTTGGAAGTTAGACCTTTTTATAGGACTCTCTTTCAATTTCAAAAAAGAGGACGTTTGAAACTTTTAACAGGCGTAATCGTGAGTCAACAAGTGACTCGAACTGTGTGTAAAAAAAGAAGCATTTTTTTACAGAATATTTTTCAAACTAAAAATAAAAAATACAATACAATAGTCAATATTTCTTATAATAGATATACTTAATTATATCATAAGAATCTTAAGATATTTTTCGACTAGATAGAAATAGTAAATTTGTATGAAGTTACAGGCCCGTGAACAGAGTATACTTACAGGCTACATGCCTATGGGGCGAGAAAACAGAGTAGAGTATATAATACTATGAATATATATTTGTGAAATTCAATTCGGCTTTTGGAAGCATATGCTCCTGCCCACCAAAAATATTTTTTGCAAATGTCAAAAAGATTTGAAAAAAATAGATGTGTTTTTGTTCACATCAAAATGCTACCTGCAAATTTTTAGGAGGAAAGCTTTAAGTATTTTGATCTGCGAAAAAAAGCAAGTCGAACGACAATTGTTACCTTCAAAAGTTATACTTATTTTTGTCTTTTTATCGACGAAGCACTATCATCCCGTTTCACATGAAAATTGTCAAGCACGGCTGTCACACTAACAAGAACATCTACAAAAAAATAAAATTTTTAAATTTTACTTACTATTTATTTTGAATTTACTGTTCACTAGTGCTCGCATATATATTTTCACCCGAGAGCCAAAAATGGCCCTCCCGCTATATATTTTCCTTTCGAAAGTGCATCAAAAAGTTAGTGCTCGCGTATGACTATGAACTAAAATGGTCAGATTTCTTGTGGTGAAATTAGCTCATTCGTGTTAATGGGTGCTCGTACATTTTCCAAATCTATTTCAGGTTCTCTGACGCTATTTTAGTGTGTGCCTATATTTATAGGGATGAGTGCGCATGTGTACAGTGGCGGAGGACGAAACTATTTTGAGGTGGGGCGAACCCTTGAGCATAATCCATTTTTGACCAATTTGAAGAAAATTTCATAACCAAATTTACCATCCATTCGGTCAGGTTAATAAAAAAAGAAATAGAACAAATATGATTTATTCATCACAAAAAATGCCACTAATCACTGCACTGTAGTTGTAGATTGCAAATCATTATCTGAAAAAAATGCCACTGCAATTTAGGAACAGATTACCTCTGCCCTTCGTCTTTGCTAGTAGCCTCTTCCCTTCCTGTTCATCGTTCCTGCTGGCCGCCGGATACGCGAACACGCGACCACATTCCCGCGCCCTCCTGCTGGTCATTGGCCTCGGATGCACGCTCGCTAATCCTGCTGGCTGCTAAGACATCTCTAACAGATCCCGCAAAATCTCAACCTGCATAAGCCTGTGTTTAATAGTTCGACGAAAATCTCGTTTGCAGATCGAAAACATGCGGAGCAGAACAAAAAACGTATATGAAACTACATAATTTGAAAAAACGCTTCGCGGGAGAAATTGCAACCATAGTAGTTCATCACATACTACATGATCATTCACATGCTTGACGGCGACGACCTCAATCTCCTCTGGCTCCTTCGACCACTCCCTCTTCACGGGGAGAAGCCTCGCGCCGGAAGAGGAAGATCTCGCGGCGTGGGAAGATCTCGCGGCAGAGGACGAGCCCGCGGCCGAGGAGGGCGTACGCCCGTGCTGACGGTCGTATTCCTCCGTCTCGCGGACGAGGAAGCTCGGCGGCAGCGGGAGGCCCCTGTTCGTCCACTTTCTCGCCCCGCGCTTCCTCGCGTCGTCCGAGCGGACACGCCGCTCGCGCTCGGGGTCATCGCCCCCACCGGAGCTGCTCCCGGAGCTGCGGTCGGAGCTCCACATGCGGCCCCACATGGCGGCTGAAGGCGGAAGGGGTTCACCGGCGGCGAGAAATATGAGGAGGGAAGTGAGGAATTGCAGAGAGACGCGGCGACAGGGGATAGGGTTTCGACCCGTATATGCACCGAGAACCCCGTAGATACTGTTTGGGGTGGTTTGCGGGTCACGGTAAAAAAGATTACGGGTCGGGCGAGTATACGGGCTCTTGTTTTAGCCAGAAAAATGAGCCAAGCCCATATACTCACCGGAATTTTACGGGTTTGCGATTTTTGTGGGCTCTGCTAAAGTTGCTCTAAGGTTCATGTCCAGGAAGCATGGCGTGGCGTGGCGGTGTTTTCTATTTGGCGCTGCAGGCGCCCGTTATTGGCAATTTTACAAACGGGCGCCTGCAGGGTGCCGCGCTGGGCCGTCCCATTACAGTACCAGCGACCTCACATATAGAGGTTCGTTCGTCCAGCCACCGCGCCTCAAAGGAGTATATGCTAAAGTTCAACTCTATGCTCTTTTATTCGTTCCTGCTCTAAATTTTTTTTGTTTTCCTTTTTTCCATTTTAGTTTTCTTTTTTTTCCTGGTTTCTTGCCTCATTGATTATTTTCTTCTTAATACGCGAATTCCAAGTTTATCAAATTTGAAGAAAGTCCATTGAATTTGAAAAATAAATCATCAATTGTTAAAAAAAAGTTCACTAAAATCATCAATTCGATGAACTTTTTCCGAATTTGATGATTTTTTTAAAACTCGGTGAACTTGTTTCCAAATTTGTGAACTTTTTGAAAATAATTGATGATTTTTTTTAAAATTTTATGATTTTGTTTCAAATATAGTGAACTTTTTTCAAATCGATTAACTTTTTTGTCAAAGTCGATGAAGTGTTTTCAAATTCAATAAATTTTGAAAAGCGATGAACTTATTTCAAATCCGATGAACTTTTTTCAATTTTGATGAACTTTTTTTAAATTCGATGAACTTTTTCAAAGCCGATGAACTTTTTTCAATTTTGATGAACTTTTTTCAAATCCGATGAACTTTTTCAAATCCGATAAACGTTTTTCAGTTTTGATGAATTTATTTCAAATCTGATGAACATTTTTTAATTTGGATGATTTTTTTTTCAAATTCGATGAACTTTTTAAAATCCGATGAACTTTTGTCAAATTTGATAAACTTTTTCGAAGCTAATGATTTTTTTTTCAAATTCAATAAAGTCTTCAAGATGAACTTTGTCCAAATTCACGAACCTTTTCCATTTTTGCAAAAAAATTTCAATTGGTACAAACCTTTTGAAAATTCTGATTTCTTTTCAATTCATCGTTTTTGTGAATGCGTTTTCCAATTTATGTTTTTCTTTATTCAAATAATTTATAGTGGGTATATAGTACTACTAGTATTTAATGTTTGTACTGAAAGAAGGATCAAATAGCGTTTGTTTCCTGTAGTCATCGACTAATTGGGACTTGGTGTATTGGTTAAAGCGCGTGGGTAGTAACATTGGCGAGTTTTATTTTCTAGCGAACGAAAATGTTGTATATATACGTTTATCTAAAACAGAATCGCCAAAAAATCAAGGTAGGGCGAGTGTCGCTCGCCCTACCGGGAGCTCCACCCCTGCATGTGTATATGTGGAAATCTGATTTAGGAGTTCGGCCAGAGATGCTCTGAGATGAGATGGTACAGTGTGCCGATTTTTCCATGTTTCGGTCTTAAAGCTTAGGGCTCCTTTGATACAAAGGAATTTCATAGAATTTTTGAAGGATTTGGAACCTTAGTATTTTTTCCCTACGATGGTCGTTTGGTTCGTCGGATAGAAATCCTTAAAATCATCATAGGATTCATTTATACTATATATCGGAAGAAACTTTCGTCCAGTCAAACCTCTTTGTTGGATTCCTTTGCTTTCCCTGTGCTAGCAAACACTCTTCCAAATCTTGTAGGGTGCAAGAAAACATGCCACTCTATTCCTGCATTTTTCCTATTCCCACATTTTGAAACTCTTGTGAATCAAAGAGGCCTTTATTCTTTTTACTAATTTAGTTGCTACCACATTGCTATCATAAAATATACTAGCAGGTAGAAGGCACGGCGCACGCCGTGCCTGACAGGAAGCCTGGTCAAGCCTGTTGTTGGCTAAATTGCAGAGATTAACTACTCCCATTTTGGAGATAAGTCAAGTTTGCGTCATAGTGGACATGGCGTTCAAAATGAAGTGGCTAATTTGTTGTAAGATACAAATACAATTCTAGGAAAGATACTTACTGAAAATTGGCTAAAAATGAAACAAGGGCAATCAAGAAATCACAAAAAAGAAAAGAAAAAAATAACGCCCACACGTGTGGCATCTTGCACAGCGCTCATACGCCTTCATCACCACTCATTTTGTCACGTATGAACAGATGACATCAACGGGAATCTTTTTGTTTTCGGTTTAAAAATGTTTTATCTTTTAATTAAAAAATTGAATTAAAAATCTGTTTCCACCTTAAATCCGTCTCGACGAGATCTTCAAAACTAGACCCCATGTTGATATGTTTCGATGAATTTTTTTTTGCCCAAAAGTTGCCATGATGTTTACACTGTAGTTGCCATAGTGCTTAAACTAAAGTTGCCATGTGGCAATTTTAGTTTGTAGAGCATGGCAATTTTAATTTTTGGATGATGACAATTCCAGTATTTTGACCATGAAAATTATTTTTTGTATGGACCATGGCAATTTTAAGTGCATGTATCATGGCAATTTTAGTTATGGTTCGTGGCAAGTCTAGTTTCTTAATTCCATGTTTTATAATATGTCAAAAATTACTTTTAAATGTAGAAGAAAATAGCTAAAACATACCATGCAACTTCAGTGTAAACATCATGCAATTCGTATGCAATAGACATGGCAACTTTTAACCCCCAAAAAATTCATCGAAATATACTGATATGAGATCTAGTTTCGAAGATCTCGCCGCGAGGGATTTAATGGTGAAAACGAATCTTCAATCGGATTTTTCATTTAAGAGATAAAACATTTTAAAAACTGGAAATCCAAAAAAAGATTCTCACATGAATGCATGCGGTGACGTGGCGCAGTCTGTGTGTTATAAGGGGTGTGAGCGGGTTTGACTCTCATCACAAGTGTGGGTGTTAGCGTTGTCCAAAAAGAAGAAGGAAGGTAGTAAATAGAACACCCATTGGACAGTGTTATCCTGATGGAAGCGAGAAAAGGAGACAACAAAAGATGCAAAGGCACATTTTACATTTTGGATACTATCCATCGCTAATTCCAGTTAAGCCCCCGCGTCGCCCCCCCACTCAGGTGACACAGGTGGTACTCCAACCTAGCCGCCGTCGAGGCCGATCCCCCTCCCTCCCCTCCTCCCACCGCAACCGCTGGAGGACAGCGCCGGCCTGTGCCCGGTGGCAGACAGCGGTGGCGGGGGTTCTTCTCGCTCCCGTGTCTCAGGGGCGATGCAGGCCCCCTATGCGCGTGGAGGCGCGGCCGATCTAGCGAAGCGACGACAACGGCTACGGCGGCGGCGGCCGATCTAGCGAAGCGGCGGCGATGGAGGCGGAGGCCACTCCTGCCTCGCGGCGGGCGGTCTATGCTACAGTGGCGCGTCATTCGAATTTGGATTTGCGACGGCATCAAGGGCATAGTGGACTACTTGGCGACACCTCTGATCAGATCTAATCTGGCCGGTGCGACCGGCGGTGGTGGTCATCTTCTCCGTCAGAGGTGGTCGGCCAGAGGCTGGGTGGTCGGATCTTGAGATCTGTCATCTAGTCCCGGCTGCGAGTTGGGAAGACAGAGTTGCCGGTGAAAACCGAGCCGACGGCAGACAATGGCGGTGTTTTGCATCATTACCTTGATGAAGGCATCGTCGTGTAACTACTGTCGACCCACTCGTGCTGCTCCGGGGGAAACCCTAGGATCTGGTTTTCTAGATCGAATGATGGCGGCACGGTGGTGTTGTTTCTCTCTTGGGAGCATCGGTTGTGGAGCAGCGCTGGAAGTCAGAGGTAGGAGGTGGAGCGGCTTTGTCTTGCACGGAGCTTCGATGGAGATGTCAAGCCATGCCTGGCCGACAGGGGCTACGCTTTTGTCATGCCTGGTCGGCACGTGCTACGCACGACAAATCTTCTAGAGACTTCAAGATGTGTCGGCTGGTGGTACTTGGCGGCATGGTGCTGAAGTGTACTGGCGGCGACCACGACGTGCTCAGCAGTTCACGCGCAGGGAGGTGGTGGCATTGGGCGCTGTGGTGGCGTCGACATCAGCTAGACCGAGTAAGGATGATGCGTCAGTACAGCTCTGAAGTTGGAGTGGTGGTAGTTGGCGGCGGCGGCCTTTGAGAGCGCGCCAGACCGGTGTGTACCCCATACACGGCAAGTGGCTTGGTTGGGGCCTCAGGTCTTAGATGTTAGGCTTGGCTGCGAGGTTTGTGGTATTAGGCCCGAACTATCAGCATCCTTTCATCAATCGGATAGGAATAGCGACAGATGTTGCCTAAATGGTGGATTCAAACTTACTGTTGTATTTCTTTGTAAGGTCTTGTGTGATTAATAAAGTGGTTGCATTCATCGTCATTATGCAGAGGCAGGGGTTCTTCCTCTTTTTCTAATTTTTTTTTAAGATTTCAATATGGAATTGAGAATAGAAACTAACATCTTGCATCTCAACGCTAAGTGCATGTTGTATGGGTCACAAACTCTCCATGACATGCACTTGGGTTGGATCTGCAGATGTATGTTATTCCTACATGTGTTTGTTGCCTGTTTAGATTGTCGTGAAGCATGTAGCTGCACACGACCGAAAAAGCACATAGAAGAAAGCGGAAAAAGAAAAGTGTGTGAATTAGTTCAACAAAAGCAACCTAGTAAAACTGGCCAGTGAAAAGATATGGAAAAAATATTAAGGAATGAAGTGTATCTAGTTCGTTGATAGCTAAAACAGACCAAAGTTAACTTAGCTCAGTACAATCATCAACCAGCACAAAAACAAAAACAGCTGGTCTATCTCTTGAGCTTGCGTTGGTTTTTCCCTTGAAGAGGAAAGGGTGATGCAACAAAGTAGAGTAAGTATTTCTCTCAGTTTGAGAACCAAGGTATCAATCCAGTATGAGACAACGCACAAGTCACCGAATACCTGCACAAACAATCAAACAAACTTGCACCCAACGCAATAAAGGGGTTCTCATTCCTTCACGGTTACTTGCAAAAGTGAGATCTGATAGAGATAGATAAATGGTAAAGTAAATATTTTTGGTATTTTTGATTTATAGATCGGAAAGTAAAAGATTGCAAAATAATAGATCAGAAACTAATAAGATAGAAATGAGACTTAATATGATGGAAAAGAGACCCCGGGGCATAGGTTTCACTAGTGGCTTCTCTCAAGATAGCAAATAATATGGTGGGTGAACAAATTACTGTCGAGCAATTGATAAAAGAGCGCATAATTATGACAATATCTAAGGCAATGATCATGAACATAGGCATCACGTCCGTGTCAAGTAGACCGAAATAATTCTGCATCTACTACTATTAGTCCACACATCGACCGACTCATGCCTGCATCTAGAGTATTAAATTCATAAAGAATAGAGTAACGCATTAAGTAAGATGACATGATCTAGAGGAATTAAATCAAGTAATATGATGAAAACCCCAGCTTTTTATCCTCAATAGCAACAATACAAGACGTGCCTTGCTGCCGCTACTGTCACTGGGAAAGGACACCGCAAGATTGAACCCAAAGCTAAGCACTTCACCCATGACAAGAAAAACCAATCTAGTAGGCCAAACTAAACCGATAATTCGAAGAGACTTGCAAAGATATCAAATCATGCATATAAGAATTCAGAGAAGACTCAAATAATATTCATAGATAATCTGATCATAAATCCACAGTTCATCGAATCTAGGCAAACACACCGCAAAAAGAGTATTACATCGAATAGATCTCCAAGAACATCGAGGAGAACATGATATTGAGAATCAAAGGGAGAAGAAGCCATCTAGCTATTAGCTATGGACCCATAGGTCTGTGGTAAACTACTCACGCTTCATTAGAAGGGCAATGGTGTTGATGTAGAATCCCTCCGTGATCGAATCCCCCTCCGGCAGGATGCCGGAAAAGGCCCCTAAATGGGATCTCATGGGTACAGAAGGTTGCGACGGTGGAAAAGTGTTTTCGTGGCTCTCTGATACGTCTCCAACGTATCTATAATTTTTGATGTATTCATGCCATGTTTATAATATTTTTACATGATTCTGGTATGATTTGATTAGAACTAACCAGGACTGACGTTGTTTTCAACAGAACTACCGTGGTGTTGTTTTTGTGCAGAAATAGAAGTTCTCGGAATATGCTGAAAATCAACGGAGATTTTTTCTGAAAAATATAAAAAATACTAGAACGAAGAGTTACCGGAGGGGAGTCCCATGGGACCTACGAGGGTCGAGGGTGCCCCCACCTAGAGCGCGCCCCTGCCTCGTGGAGTCTCCGTGGGGCCCCCTAACTTGTTCTCAACACCAACCTCTCCTATAAATCCCCAAACTTCCAGAACTTAACCTAGATCAGGAGTTCCACCGCCGCAAGCCTCTATAGCCACGAAAAACCAATCGGGGCCCTGTTCCGGCACCCTGCCGGAGGGGGTATCCATCACTGGCGGCCATCTTCATCATCTCGACGCTCTCCATGACGAGGAGGGAGTAGTTCACCCTCGGGGCTGAGGGTATGTACCAGTAGCTATGTGTTTGATCTCTTTCTCTCTCATGTTCTTGATATGGCACGATCTTGATGTATCGTGAGCTTTGCTATTATAGTTAGATCTTATGATGTTTCTCCCCCTCTACCTTCTTGTAATGGATTGAGTTTTCCCTTTGAAGTTATCTTATCGCATTGAGTCTTTAAGGATTTGAGAACACTTGATGTATGTCTTGCGTGGGATACCCGTGGTGACAATGGGGTATTCTATTGATCCACTTGATGTATGTTTTGGTGATCAACTTGTGGGTTTCGCGACCTTGGGAACTTATGCATAGGGGTTGGCACACATTTTCGTCTTGTCTCTCCGGTAGAAACTTTCGGGCACTCTTTGAAGTTCTTTGTGTTGGTTTGAATAGATGAACCAGAGATTGTGTGATGCATAACGTATAATCAAACCCGCGGATACTTGAAGTGACATTGGAGTATCTAGGTGACATTAGGGTTTTGGTTGATGTGTGTCTTAAGGTGTTATTTTACTATGAACTCTAGGACTGTTTGTGACACTTATAGGAATAGCCCAATGGATTGGTCGGAAAGAATAACTTTGAGGTGGTTTCGTACCCTACAATAATCTCTTTGTTTGTTCTCTGCTATTAGTGACTTTGGAGTGACTCTTTTTGCACGTTGAGGGATTCTTATATGATCTAATTATGTTATTATCGTTGAGAGAACTTGCACTAGTGAAAGTATGAACCCTAGGCCTTGTTTCGAAGCATTGCAATACCGTTTGTGCTCACTTTTATCATTAGTTACCTTGCTGTTTTTATACTTTCAGATTACGAAAACCTCTATCCACCATCCATATTGCACTTGTATCACCATCTCTTCGCCGAACTAGTGCACATATACAGCTTACCATTGTATAAGGTGTGTTGGGGACACAAGAGACTCTTTGTTATTTGGTTGCAGGGTTGTTTGAGAGAGATCATCTTCATCCTACGCCTCCCACGGATTGATAAACCTTAGGTCATCCACTTGAGGGAAATTGTCTACTGTCCTACAAACCTTTGCACTTGAAGGCCCAACAGCGTCTACAAGAAGAAGGTTGCGTAGTAGACATCAAGCTCTTTTTTTGAGCTATTGCCGGGGAGGTTAGTGCTTGAAGGTATATATTTAGATCTTGCAATTGAATCTTTTAGTTTCTTGTTTTATCACTAGTTTAGTCTATAAAACAAAACTACAAAAAATGGAATTAAGGTTGCCACATATGCTTCATCTTTTTAATGTCTTTCTTGAAAATGATGGATCAGAAAATTGTGCCAAAGTGTTATAAGAAGAATGCATTAAAATGTTTGGCACTAAATCTTTGAATGATGAGCATGATGGCAATGTTATTAGTATGAATTCCTTGAATATCCATGATGCTAATGATATGCAAAGCTACAAGCTTGGGGATGCTATGTTTGATGAATATGATATTTTTAGTCCCCCAAGTTTTGATGAGAATATTTATTATGATGAAAGCATGCCACCTATTTATGATGATTATATTGATGAAAGTGGGTTTGGAAGAGTGTCAAATTTAGGAAGTAATGATCCCACTATTTTGGAGGGTGTTGAATCTTATTGTGACGATTATGAAAGTGGATTTGGAGATTTCATGACTTTATTTAGTAATGATTCCACTATCTTGGAAGAGGTTTCAATTGATTATGATGAGAACAATGTTGCTACTTATGATGATTATTGTGATGATACTTATGCTATAAAAAGTAGTGATGATTATATTTATAAAACTTGTCATGATTATGATTACCCTTTTTCTGAACATTACTCTTTTAATGTGGAAACAATTTATAGTATTCGAGTTTCTTATGATACTCCCACTATTCTGAATGAGAAGAATTTTGCTTATGTGGAGAGTAATAAAATTTCTATGCTTGTAGATCATGAAAATATTGCTTTATGTGATAGTTATATTGTTGAATTCATTCATGATGCTACTGAAAATTATTATGAGGGAGTAATGTATGCTTGTAGGAATTGCAATAATATCAAGTTTCCTCTCTATGTGCTGAAAATCTTGAAGTTATGTTTGTTTTGCCTTCTTATGCTAGTTAATTATTGTTCCCATAAGTTGTTCGCTCACAAAATCCCTAGGTATAGGAAGCGGGTTAGACTTAAATGTGCTAGTCATATGCTTCATGATGCTCTCGTTATGTTTCAATTCTTATCTTTCATGTGAGCATCATTGAAATCATCATGCCTAGCTAAAAATGCATTAAAGAAAAGCACTTGTTGGGAGACAACCCAATATTTAACCTTACTGTTTTTGTGTGTCCACATGATTAAGCTACTGTAGTAATCATGTTTTATAGATTTTGTTTCAATAAAGTGCCAAGTAAAAGCTTTAGGATAGCTTATGGTGATAGTTGTGTTGATCCTGCTGAAAATCAGAAACTTTTGCACCCAGTAAATTAGTTTTAATAATTTATAGAAACTTGCTTTTGATCTGATTCTTTTTGCTCTAGATTGGTACACAACTTTCTCAGGTTTTCATAATTTGAATGGATTTTTGGAGTTGCATGAGTATTCAAGAGTTACAGATTACTATATACTGTTCTATTTTTGACAGATTTTGTTTTCTTTGTGTTGTTTGCTTATTTTGATGAATCTATGAGTAGTATCAGAGGGTATGAACCATAGAGAAGTTTGAAGACAGTAGATATAACACCAATATTAATTTAGAATGAATTCACAACAGTACCTAAGTGGTGATTTTATTTTCTTATACTAACGGGGCTTACGAGTTTTCTGTTAAGTTTTGTGTTGTGAAGTTTTCAAGTTTTGGGTAAAGATTCGATGGACTATGGAATAAGGAGTGGCAAGAGCCTAAGCTTGGGGATTCCCAAGGCACCCCAAGGTAATATTCAAGGACAACCAAGAGCCTAAGCTTGGGGATGCCCCTGATGCCATCCCCTCTTTCATCTTCATTCATCGGTAACTTTACTTGGAGCTATATTTTTATTCACCACATGATATGTGTTTTGCTTGGAGCGTCATTTTATTTTATTTTGTTTTGCTCGTTGTTTGAATAATATCCCTATCGGTGTCAAAACCGGCGGATCTCGGGTAGGGGGTCCCAAACTGTGCGTCTAGGCGGATGGTAACAGGAGACAAGGGACACGATGTTTTACCCAGGTTCAGGCCCTCTTGATGGAGGTAAAACCCTACGTCCTGCTTGATTGATATTGATGATGTGGGTATTACAAGAGTAGATCTCTACCACGAGATCAAGGAGGCTAAACCCTAGAAGCTAGCCTATGGCATGATTGTTGTTCGTCCTACGGACTAAAGCCATCCGGTTTATATAGACACCGGAGAGGGCTAGGGTTACACAGAGTCGGTTATAATGGTAGGAGATCTACATATCCGTATCGCCAAGCTTGCCTTCCACGTCAAGGAAAGTCCCATCCGTACACGGGACGAAGTCTTCAATCTTGTATCTTCATAGTCTTGGAGTCCGGCTGATGATGATAGTTCGGCTATACGGACACCCCCTAGTCCAGGACTCCCTCAGTAGCCCCTGAACCAGGCTTCAATGACGATGAGTCCGGCGCGCATGTTGTCTTCGGCATTGCAAGGCGGGTTCCTTCTCCGAATAATTTATAGAAGATTGTGAACACCAGGATAGTGTCCGGCTTTGCAAAATACATTCCACATACCACCGTAGAGAGAATAATATTTACACAAGTTCAATCTGCTGACGTATTTGGTGGTGTGACGTCACACCACTACCAAGCCTTTACTCGAATCGTTTTTATTGTACCACCTCAGCGTGTTTAGCGAAGCGGTTTCCTTGGCATGTCTTGTCGAAGCAGAGATCGTGTTCCCCTTATTCCGGGATTCCCATCAATACGGACATGGGTAACCCAACCACTCCATTGATTGCGACGCTTGGGAGATAAGCGAGTTTTATCAGGCCAGTGGGGACGCATGTTTCCGTCCGCCAGGGGATAAAGATCCAACCCTTTTACCTGCACCTTCTTCCTCCTTGGCTTATCCATCTCCACGAACTCGAGCTCCAGCACCCAAGTCCGCACATCTCACCTCAACCTTCTCCAACTATGTCCGGAGCGGGAGGCAAGTGGATGGCCTCCTTCGTTATGGAGGAGCACATCCAGAAGCTGCGCAGCGCCGGATATCTGTCCAGCGACATCGCGCACCGGCTTCCCGACGAGGGAGAGCTCATCCCCACCCCAGACCCCATGAGAGGGTAGTATTTCTTCCCCATTTCCTCCGCGGACTGGGCTTCCCACTCCATCCCTTTGTCCGGGGGCTCATGTTCTACTACGACCTGGATTTCCATGATCTGGCCCCGAATTTTATCCTCAATATCTCGGCGTTTATCGTCGTGTGTGAGGCTTTCCTCTGCATCCAGCCCCACTTCGGCTTGTGGCTCAAGACCTTCAGTATCAAGCCGAAGGTGGTAAAGGGCAGCCAAGCGGAGTGCGGAGGCGCCATGGTGGGCAAGATGCCCAACGTTACTTGGCTTGAGGGCACTTTCGTGGAAACCATTAAGGGGTGGCAGTCGGGGTGGTTCTATGTCACCGAGTCGCGTGACCCTGAATGGGCAACGGCCCCCGAATTCAGATCTGGCATCCCCATACGGCTCACCTCTTGGAAAGAGAGCGGCCGGACATGGGGTGATTCAGAGGAGCTGACCGGACTCCAAGCCTGCATCAAAAAGCTAGTGAACAAGAAGCTCAAACTTGTCAACGTAGTCCAGGTCATGCTTATCCGCCGGATTCTCCCGTGCCGACGACGGGGCTTCAGTATGTGGGAGTTCGATTCGGCGCAGCACAAGACTTTGAGTGGGCTCTTCGACACTATGTACGAGGATGTCTGGAGGGTGCTGTTTAGAGGTGCCGAGGCCCCCGCATCCGCTACCGAAGATCGTGGATTCAGCTCGCAGCGTCCGGCGAGCAAGGTAAGCGATTTTGCCCTTTACGGGACACTTGTTTTCCATAGTTTGACTCTATGCGGGATCTAAACTCCCTCTCCTCTGACTGGACTGGCTGAAGAAGGCTGAACATACTATCTGTCCGGCCCCATCGCCAGAGGACCCAGCGGACGCCCGCTTAATGGGGCTGCTGGCTCCGGCACCCCACGTGGTGCCGGAGAAGAAGGCCAAGAAGAAGGCCACGAGCACTCGGAAGAGTTCCCGTTTTCAGGTGTCATTGGACGATGACTCCGAGGCAGACTCCTCCCACAAAGGCGAGGAGGAGAAGAAGAAGGCCTCTCCCCCAACGGGGGGAGGGAAGAAAAGGAAGGCTTCCCCAACAAGGGGGGCCGAAGGGTCCAAGAAGGGAAAGACTCTTCCCTCGGACTGCTCCGCCAACGCTAGTGATGACGATGAGGATTGGCCTCCAAGGGCCAAGCCCCTGGCGATGTCGTAAGTATCCGGACTCCCGAATAACTTCATGGTTTTTCTTTTCGCCACATAGTGTCTTTCTAATGCCGCATACAACCCTGTAGTCCGCCCAAGGATGATTTTCCCGCTTCTCGAGTGGGTCCTTGGGTGCGTCGGATATGGATTCCCTTCCGACCGCCTCCACCCCCCGTGATGCGGACGATGCCGAGGTGGGATCCCGGGAAGGGACCCGCCAGGAGGGGGAGGCCCCGGAGGTGCCGCAGGGCAACCTCCCAGACTTTGCGCCAGACTCCGCACCGGAACCTGAAGTGGCTCCGGAGTCCGACGGGCGGCCCCTTCGTAAGAAGGGCAAGACCGTGACGCCAGCGGCCTCCGTCCAACCGGAGGCGCCGGATAGCTTGCTGGAGGCGCTCAACGGCGCCTCCATCAAAGAGGAACACCGCACTTTCATGAGTGCGGTGATTCAGAAGGTTCAGCTCGCCAAGAGCGGGCTGACCGAATCCTGCAGCAGCCTTCTAACAGGCTTTGAGGTAAGAATTTTGATATATGTAGAATAGTACCACATAGACAATAGCCCCTGATGCTCGGTTCGGTATTCGGAAAGAAAAGCCGGACTGAGGATCTAAAAAGATATATGCAGGAGTTATGAAATATGTCAATATGGGGTTGCAGGCTGTGCTGCTGACCTCTGCCGCACTGACTGCGGAGGTCAATACTTTGAAGCAAAGCCTCAAGCGGTCCGAGAACGAGCTTGGCCGTGCCAAGAAGCAGCTCGAGGACAAGGAAGGTGAATAACACCGTATTTAAGATTGTACCTTACAGAAAAGGATTTGGTTGCAAGAAAATTGATAAGGATAACATGGGTATTGCAGGTGCCATGACCGAGGTGGCGACCCTGAAGGAGGCGGTGTCCGCGGCCGAACGTAATGCGGCCGCGGAGCGCACCAAGCGAGAGAAGCAGGAGGCGCGGGTGGCGGAGGTACAGCAAGAGCTCCAGGATCTCGTGGGAAAACATGAGCGCCTGGAGCGTGACTCGAAGACTCGAGAGTCCGAGCTTGCATCGGCTCTTGAGAGTGCCAAAGCCGCTAAGGCCGAAGCCTACAAGGCCCTCCAAGAAATCGAGGCGTTGAAGAAAATAGCAGCGGGTAAGGCATTTTTCATGCAAAGTAAGCATGTGAGTGTGAATTACCTATCACTTACCCGAATTTGGAGCTCCCCAGGAGCATTCGCAGATCTTCCTCGCAGCGTGTCCGATGCTGCCGCTTTCTATCGAGCCGAGGAGGGGAGCTCGACGGAGAAGGTCTTCAGGTCTCAGTATGCTGAGGCCGGACATCCGGTGCCCCTTAGCGACCAGCTGAAGCAGTTGGTCGAGCTCCACAAGGTGGCCGAACAGGCCATGAGGGGCCTCATAGTTCGGCTGTGGCCTAAGGAGGCCGTGCCTAGGAGCTACTTCGGCCTGGTGCGGCGGCTGGTGGATGCGTGTCCATGGGTTGAAGTCATCAAGCACTCTGCCTGTATTGAAGGTGCCCGTCGGGCCCTTGCCCGCGCAAAGGTGCACTGGGGCAAGATGGATGCTGAGAAGCTTGTGACGGATGCGCCACCGCTGGGCAAGGAGTATCGTACTCCCGAGATGTATTATAAGACTGTTCTGAAGGGTGCCCGCACTATTGCGGGTGAGTGCTCCAAAGATGTAATATTTGAGTAGACTCGCATTTCGTTATCCTGTGCGCTAAAAACTTTGTTCATATGCACTAAGCAACGCTTGTTAATTTAAAATATTACCTTCTGTGCGGCCGTTTATCAAATCTGAGAGATGGCAAGTCGTCGGCTTCAGCCCCCATGCCACGAGTGCTGGGGTGTTCGGGATAAATTTGAGCACTCTTGTTCTCATTTTTGGGTCCATCTAGGGAGGCGCTCAACACAACGAACAAGGCAACCGGACTTATAATGCTTGAACACTCTCACTTAGCCATAGAATTCTATAATTCTAAATTTCGGCGAAGCCCCTAGTGTTCGGAAGGCCGAATTTGGGGCGCTATCCACGCCTGGGCCGGACAAAGCCGGTTCCTCGCTCTAAGCGGCATAAGTCTTTAGGGACTCGAAAAAACCTCTCGAACAGCGACCGGCTCTCGCCTCATCATGACGGTCAGTTTTAGCTTTCTCCACTGAGGCGCTCGCCCAGCTCAACTGGGGCGCAATCGCAGTGGTTCTCCCAGTGCTACCTTAGCCGATACAACGGAACATAAGGTACCAAAACATGGGAGCCGGGAAAACCCAACTATTGACCCAAGACATGATTCGGAGCCGATGCATATAATGCTATAAGTTCGGTGTGCCGCACTTGTGAAAGTGTTCGGACTTATCACACCATGATGCGGGAAACATAATCCCCTGGTGTGTTTAGCCGTACCAAAGTGTACGGATGCAACATGTCATAAATGAACATATGTATAAGAAAGGAATGCAATTGTAAGCAAAAAGGTGCATTGTTTATTCAAGAAATATTGCTGTGAATGCAGAACGATACAAATGGTGCGATAAGCAAGGGATGGGACTATTAAACATGTCCCCCTCCTAGGGTAGGCTGCGGAATGGTGTATAAAACAGATTTAATGCTCATAATGGAGACCACCTGGATATTCGTCGTAGCCTTTCTCCTTCCCTGGTTGTTGCATCGTGAGTTCGGCAGGTCTACTGCCGGACAGGGCCTCTGATGAACGGGGTCCTGTGGGTAAAAAAAAAGAAAAAAGAACGACACACTTGAGAGCCCCTGGTGTGGTTAAGCCGCATTCTGGGCCTATCGTGGTCGTGCCCCTCCCCCTATGCCCATGGTATCTTCAGAGCATAATGATGTACGCGAAGGACCCGTCTTGAAATTTTGTAGGGGCTGGGGTTGGGGCCGCATTGCTACGCATGCTCGGAACATGCCAGGGGGTCTTGTTGTAGGTTACTCCGGGCGCGTTTAGCCGTGTATGTTCCTCTGTTCGGAGAGAGCGTTCAGTGTTTCCGTTGACTGTGATGACTCCTCGAGGGCCTGGCATCTTGAGCTTAAGGTATGCGTAGTGCGGTACCGCGTTGAACTTTGCAAACGCGGTGCGTTCGAGCAGAGCATGATAGCCGCTGCGGAACGGAACTATGTCGAAGATTAACTCTTCACTTCAGAAGTTATCCGGGGATCCGAATGCTACTTCCAGTGTAACTGAGCCTGTACAATTGGCCTCTACACCTGGTATGACGCCTTTAAAGGTCGTCTTTGTAGGTTTAATCCTTGAGGGGTCTATGCCCATTTTGCGCACTGTATCCTGATAAAGCAGGTTCAGGCTGCTGCCGCCGTCCATCGGGACTCGGGTGAGGTGAAATCCATCAACGATTGGGTCTAAAACCAATGCGGCGAATCCACCATGGCGGATGCTGGTGGGGTGGTCCCTTCGGTCAAAAGTGATTGGGCAGGAGGACCATGGATTGAACTTCGGGGCAACTGGCTCCATCGCGTATACATCCCTGAGTGCGTGCTTCCGCTCCCTTTTGGGTATGTGGGTTGCGTATATCATGTTCACCGTCTGCACTTGTGGGGGGAAACCCTTCTGTCCTCTATTGTTCGGCGGTCGGGTCTCTTCCTCGTCGTTGCTATGCAACCCCTTGTCGTTGTTTTCGGCAATTAACTTTCCTGCCTGCTTGAATACCCAACAGTCCCTATTGGTGTGGTTAGCTGGCTTTTCGGGGGTGCCGTGTATCTGGCACGAGCGGTCGAGTATTCGGTCCAAATTGGACGGACCCAGAGTAGTTCTTTTGAATGCCTTTTTCCGTTGACCAGGCTTAGAGCCTCTGAATCCGGCATTGACTGCCGTATCCTCACTATTGTCGCCGTTAATGCGGCGTTTGTTTTTGTTGCGACGCGGCCTGCCATTGCGGTCCTTGATATCCGGACTGCCAGAATTTTTACTTGGTTAAGAACCGTGTCCAGAATTGTCTGGCCGATTCGTCTGGCTGCTGAATTATATGGCTTAGGTCGTCAGCGTCTGGTGGTCGCACGTACGTGCCTTGGAAGTTATCGAGGAATGCGGCTTCTAGGTCTTCCCAGCTCCCAGTTGACTCTGCTGGCAAGCTGTTAAGCCAATGCCGGGCTGGTCCTTTAAGCTTGAGTGGGAGATATTTGATGGCGTGGAGATCATCACCGCGGGCCATGTGGATATGAAGGAGATAGTCCTCGATCCAAACCGCGGGGTCTGTTGTGCCATCATAAGATTCAATGTTCACGGGTTTAAACCCTTCGGGGATTTGATGATCCATTACTTCATCTGTGAAGCATAGTGGGTGTGCGGCGCCTCTGTATTGGGCGATATCATGACGGAGTTCAAAAGAGCTTTGTATATTTTGTTCGACTCGGCCGGACTTACTGTGTCCGGCGCGACGGTTGTCGTCGCGTATCATGGGGCACCCACGCGATCCATAGATCGATCTTGATTGTCTTGCCTTATCCTCCAATATATCTCGCAAGTCCAGAGCATTCCCCTGTGACCTTGTGCGTTTCGAGCGGTGCCGGGGTACGGTTCTGGTGGAGGGCCTAGAGGCCTCTCTGTCGCGGCCACGGGGTGGTCGGTCAGCCGTATTGTCTGCTGGTGATGCATGTTCATATGTCTCCTCCTCTAATCGGGGGAGCAGCTTGCATTTGGGGTAGCTTTTGGAGGGGCGGTCGAGCTCATGCTCTTCGGCCGCAAGGACTTCAGTCCATCTGTCGGCTAGTAGATCTTGATCAGCTCTAAGCTGCTGCTGCTTTCTCATGAGGGCTGGCGTCTCCGTCCTCCTGCACTGAATCTTGCTGGAGGGGGTTGTCTTCGGCACTTTCTGGGGTGTTATTATCTCCGGTGCCAGAATCTCCATTCTTGCTGTGGCGGGATTTAGAGCGGCGCCACTGACGCCGGCGCTTGGGCTGTTTCTTGGAGGGGTCATCCTCTGCTGTTCCTTCGCCATTCCCATCCTTTGGGATATCCACCATGTATATGTCATATGATGAGGTGGCTTTCCAGTGCCCAGTAGGTGCTGGTTCTTGGTCGTCTCCGGCATCGTCGTCCATACCGTCGATGTCTTCAGAGTCGAAGTCTAGCATGTCAGTTAGATCATCGACAGTGGCTACTAAGTGGGTGGTGGGTGGGCTTTGAATTTCTTCGCCGTCCGCATCCCAACCATCCTGACCGCAGTCCGGCCAGGGCTCTCCTGATAACGAGAGATACTTTAGCGAACTCAAGATGTCGCCGAAAGGTGAGTGTTGAAAGATGTCCGCACCGGTGAACTCCATGACCGGCGCCCAATCGGATTCGATTGGAGGGGGTGCGGGAGGTTCGGAGTTCGCCGAGGAGTCCGGCACCTCGGAGTCACGAGCTTCATGAGGGACAAGCTCAGTGTTCGGCTCTATCGCCGTAGAGGTTGCAGCCCCCGAGGCGGTGTCTAGCCACCCGTCCTCGATCTGCGCAGCCGGCTCCGAATTGAAGATCGGAGCGAACTCGTGTGCGGCCTCCAGGTTATTGTCCGGCTGCAGAGCTAAGTCATGCCCGTCGTGACAGTGCGGCACGCTCGGCTGTGGCTCGAATCCATCGAAGATCAAGTCCCCGTGGATGTCAGCCGTGAAGTTCAAACTTCCAAATCTGACCTGACGGCCAGGGGCGTAGCTTTCGATCTGCTTCAGATGGCCAAGCGAATTGGCCCGCAGTGCAAAGCCGCCGAATACGAAGATCTGTCCGGGGAGGAAAGTCTCACCCTGGACTGCGTCGTTGTTGATGATCGAAGAAGCCATCGAGCCTATCGGTGACGACATAGAGGAACTCTCAATGAAAGCACCAATGTCGGTGTCAAAACCGGCGGATCTCGGGTAGGGGTCCCGAACTGTGCATCTAGGCGGATGGTAACAGGAGACAAGGGACACGATGTTTTACCCAGGTTCGGGCCCTCTTGATGGAGGTAAAACCCTACGTCCTGCTTGATTGATATTGATGATGTGGGTATTACAAGAGTAGATCTACCACGAGATCAAGGAGGCTAAACCCTAGAAGCTAGCCTATGGTATGATTGTTGTTCGTCCTACGGACTAAAGCCATCCGGTTTATATAGACACCGGAGAGGGCTAGGGTTACACAGAGTCGGTTACAATGGTAGGAGATCTACATATCCGTATTGCCAAGCTTGCCTTCCACGCCAAGGAAAGTCCCATCCGGACACGAGACGAAGTCTTCAATCTTGTATCTTCATAGTCTTGGAGTCCGGCCGATGATGATAGTTCGGCTATCTGGACACCCCCTAGTCCAGGACTCCCTCAATCCCAATATCTGAAATTCTTTAATGTTAGAGAGTCTTCACATAGTTACATAATTATTCAACCACTCATTGATCTTCACTTTTATCTTTTGGAGTAGTTTGTCGTTTGCTCTAGTGCTTCACTTATATCTTTTTAGAGCACGACGGTGGTTTCATTTTGAAGAAATTGATGAACTCTCATGCTTCACTTATATTATTTTGAGAGTCTTAAACAACATGGCAATTTTCTTTGGTTATGAATGAATTTAGTCCTAATATGATGGGCATCCATGAGGGATATAATAAAAACTTTCATATAAATTGCATTGAATACTAAGAGAGGTTTGATTCCTTATGATTGTTTTGAGATATAAAGATGGTGATATTAGAGTCATGCTAGTGAGTAATTGCGGATTGTAGAAATACTTGTTTTAAAGTTTGTGATTCCCATAGCATGCACGCATGGTGGACCGTTATGTGATGAAGTTGGAGCATGATTTATTTTTTGATTGTCTTCTTTATGAGTGGCGGTCGGGGACGAGCGATGGTATTTTCCTACCAATCTATCCCCGTAGGAGCATGCGTGTAGTACTTTGTTTCGATAACTAATAGATTTTTGCAATAAGTATGTGAGTTCTTTATGACTAGTGTTGAGTCCATGGATTATACGCACTCTCACCCTTCCACCATTGCTAGCCTCTCTAGTACCGCGCAACTTTTGCGGGTACCTTACACCCACCATATATCTTCCTCAAAACAGCCACCATACCTACCTATTATGGCATTTCCATAGCCATTCCGAGATATATTGCCATGCAACTTTCCACCATTCCGTTTATTATGACATGCTTCATCATTGTCATATTGCTTTTGCATGATCATGTAGTTGACATCGTATTTGTGGCAAAGCCACCATTCATAATTCTTTCATACATGTCACTCTTGATTCATTTCATATCCCGGTACACTGCCGAAGGCATTCATATAGAGTCATATTTTGTTCTAAGTATCGAGTTGTAATTCTTGAGTTGTAAGTAAATAAAAGTGTGATGATCATCCTTATTAGAGCATTGTCCCAGTGAGGAAAGGATGATGGAGACTATGATTCCCCCACAAGTCGGGATGAGACTCCGGACAAAAAAAAGAGGACAAAAAAAGAGAAGGCCCCCAAAAAAGAAGAATAAAAGAAACAAATGAGAGAAAAAGAGAGAAGGGGCAATGTTACTATCCTTTTACCACACTTGTGCTTCAAAGTAGCACCTTGATCTTCATGATATAGAGTCTCTTATTTTGTCACTTTCATATACTAGTGGGAATTTTCATTATAGAACTTGGCTTGTATATTTCAATGATGGGCTTCCTCAAAATGCCCTAGGTCTTCATGAGCAAGCGAGTTGGATGCACACCCACTTAGTCTCTTTTTGAGCTTTCATACACTTATAGCTCTAGTGCATCTGTTGCATGGCAATCCCTACTCACTCACATTGATATATGTTGATGGGTGAGGGAGTCCTGGATTAGGGGGTATCCGGACAACCGGACTGTATACATCGTCCGGACTATTGAAGCGTGAAGATACAAGACTCAAGACTTCGGCCCGTGTCCGGATGGGACTCTCCTTTGCGTGGAAGGCAAGCTTGGCGATCCAGATATTGTGTTTCCTTCCTTGTAACCGACTCCGTGTAAACCCTAGCCCTCTCCGGTGTCTATATAAACCGGAGAGGTTGGTCCTTAGAAGGACGATCACAATTACAAGCATACCATCATAGGCTAGCTCTTAGGGTTTAGCCTCTACGATCTCGTGGTAGATCTACTCTTGTACTACCCATATCTTCAGTATTAATCAAGCAGGAAGTAGGGTTTTACCTCCATCGAGAGGGCCCAAACCTGGGTAAACGTTGTGTCCCTCGCTTCCTGTTACCATCAGCCTAGACGCACAGATCGGGACCCCCTACCCGAGATCCGCCAGTTTTGACACTGACATTGGTGCTTTCATTGAGAGTTCCTCTGTGTCGTCGCTGCAAGGCTTGATGGCGCCTTCAATCGTCAACAACACGGTCCAGGGCGAGACTTTTCTCCCTAGACAGATCTTCGTGTTCGGTGGCTTCGCACTGCGGGCCAATTCGCTTGGCCGTCTGGAGCAGATCGATAGCTACGCCCCTGGCCACCAGGTCAGGTTTGGAAACTTGAACTACACATCGGATATTCGCGAGACTTGATCTTCGACGGATTTGGGCATGCGCCAGGAGCGTCGAACAGTCACGATGAGCATGGCTTAGACCTGCTGTCGAACGAAGCTCGGGATATCACCCCTGCAGTAGCCTCGGAGCTAAATCCGGAGCAGGTTGTGTTGCCTAAGGACAGAGGGGTGGACCCCGCCCCGCAGGCCACACACTCATCGGCGGTGGAGCCAAACACAGGTCTCACCTCTGTGGAGGCCTGTAACCCCGGGCCCCTGGACTCGTATCCGGTTGTTGGTTCTGGTCCGCACACCCTCGGGCCACCCAGGCCAGGTTGGGCTCCAACAATGGAGTTTACCGCTGCGGACATCTTCCAGCACTCGCCCTTTGGCGACATGCTGAACTCATTAAAGTCTCTCTCTTTGTCAGGAGGCTCTGGGCTGAACTATGTCCGGCTTGAGTGGGAAGTAGGCGACGAAGGAATTCGCTGCCCACCCACCACCCACTTCATATCCACGGTCGATGATTTAACCAACGTGCTTGACTTCGACTCCGAAGACATCGACGGTATGGACGACGATGCAGGAGAAGTACAAGAACCACCGCTCATAAGGCGGTGGACAGCCACCTCCTCATACGATATATATACGATGGACACTCCGAAGGAAACCAATGGCGACGAGGAAGCGGAGGATAACCCCTCAGGAGGAAAAGCAAAGCATGGGCGTCTTCGGCGCCACTCCAAGCCCCGCCACATCAATACCGGCCTCAGATATGAAAGTACTCCGGATGGTGCCGAAGAGGAATACAGCCCTGATCAGCCTACCTTCAAGCAGACCGGACCGACCATGGTGGGATACTTGGAGAGGGACAACTATACACCCCCTCCGAAGACGAGGTAAGCCTCGGCAATGATGAATTCGGCGTGCCTGAAGATCCAGTGGAACAAGTTCGCTTCAAGCGACGGCTCATAGCCACGGCAAGGAGCCTGCAAAGGAAGCAAGAGTAGCTTAAAGCTGACCAAGATTTTCTAGTGGATAGGTGGACCAAGATCCTGGCCACCGAAAAGTACGGACTCGACCGCCCTAACAAAGGGCATACGCAGCACAACTGGCTACCTCAACCTTAGCAGGAGAACCAAAGGCACACAAGCGGACGTCCACACACCACTACGGTCCAAGATAGTAAGAAGGATACACGAAGAGGCATCCTCAAGCCTCGGCGCAATGGTCATAAAAGTCAAGTTAGGGAAGCTGGTGCCAAGTCCAGCAACTCCCAGTCCGGTCAACAGACAAAGAATAGCTCAAGCCTATTCGGCCCGAGCCACACACTCGATCAACCGTGTGAAATTCACGGTACTCCTAGAAGGACGACAAAGCATACCAATAGATAATGCCGAATCCTCAAAACAAAACAACCGGTCATGTGTCGGAAACAATGAGGGGAGGCGTCTGGTCAAGAGACCCCCCAGAGCATAAAAGTATGACCGATCGCCCCCGATCATACTCACCACATCAATTCAATTGCCGTAACCCTAGACCTAGTAGTCCGGGGGCTCCATAACACACAAAGCCCCCACGGGTATGAAACCACAAATAACATCTTCTAAAGGATGCCAGGTGCAAAGGCCAAGTTTATTGGCCCACCACCCTAACGGTTGTTTTTGAATCACCAAAAAAATGCCACGCCAAAGAGTAATTCTTCGGCACCTTCCCCTCATACGGTAATTTACCGTCTGCAAACGGGATGAACCACGTTGACTAGATTCCACGTGATAAACCATTAGGCCAACATCATGTGATATAATCGCGCCCACGGGCAAGGCCGGACCATGCCCTTAGAGCGGAAATCATACGGCTGCCGGAGTAGCGAGTCGCGCATGCCTATCAAAATTTTGATATGACAACCAACTATCCGAACACCAACCGATGAGTCCGTGCTACTTCACGGTATAACAGCTGGGTTCACCAGGGTCCGATCAGGAACCCTTCGACCGACCACAAGAGGATGTTCAACTGCCTCCAAGCATTTGCCTTTGCAAACTAACTTTGACGCAGAACAGGATTGGCGGCGTGGAATCGGCCCGAACACACAAGGGCAGGAACATGCAGGTAGAAGGCAGTTCGGATTCACTCTTGATCCACTCACAACCCCCTCCAGTCCGGACATCACAGGTTCCGCCAAAAACACCTCTTTTCATAATCATACATCATACTCATATGCATAGACATATCATCCTACTACAATGCGTAGACTTAAATAACACTTACTGGCCGTCGTTTATCGCTGACGCCTCTTTGCCAAAAAACGGCAGCCACGCTTCGTGTTATGCCTGGTTATGCCAGGGGCTTCACAGTACGGCAATAAAGTCCGGCCACCTTTTCAGTCGCTGGGCACCTAGAACTTATAGCATTATATGCATCAGCTCCGAATCATGTCTTGGGTCATTGGTTGGGTTTGCCTGGCTCCCATGTTTTGGTACCTTACGTTCCGTTCTATCGGCTAAGGTAGCACTGGGAGAACTACTGCGATTGTGTCCCGATTCTGCCGGACGAGCACCTCAGTAGAGAAAGCCGAAAACTGACTGTCATGATGCAGCGAGAGCTGGTCAGCTGTTCGAGAGGTTGAAAAATCCTTAAAGATTTATTCCGCATAAAGCCATTATAAATGCAGAGTGTGACGAATCGGTCTTCCGATCAGGCGCCAATAGAGCCCCTAGTTTGGCCTTCCGAACACTAGGGGCTGCGCCGACCATACTCGAATTCCTATGGCTAAGTGAGAGTAGTAAAGCCTTATAGTCTGATTGCCTGGTTCATGGTGAGAAACACCTCCTTAAAAGGACCCAAACATGGGATAAAGAGTGTTCAGATATATCCCGAACACTCCGTATTCTTTGTACGTGGGGGCAGAAGCCGATGACTGGCCAACTCTCAGGATTTACATACAATAAACAGCCGCACAGGAAGAACATACATTCAAACAAAACAAGCAATATATAATGACAGTGCCATTATCCCATATTACAAAGAGCGACATGAATGCCCTCAGGGAAATATAATGTCTTTGGTACGCTTATCCGCCGCAAGGCAGGCCCCTTTCAGTACACCTTCATAGTACAGCTCGGGCTTGCGGTGCTCCTTACCCTTCGACGGCCCCTCAGTCATCAGCTTCTCCGCGTCAAGCTTCCCCCAATGCACTTTTGCACGGGTGAATGCCATGCGCGCACCTTCTATACAGACTGATCGCTTGATAGCATCAAGCTGGGGACATGCGCCCACAATCCGCTTTACGAGTTCGAAGTAGCTGCTTGGAATTGACTCCGCAGGCCACAGCCGGACAACCAAGTCCTTCATGGCTAGTTCGGCCACCTGGTGCAGTTCGACCAACTGCTTCAGCTGATCGATAAAAGGCACCGGATAGTTCGGCGCCAAATACTGCGACCAGAAGTTTCTCTCCGCAGACTTCTTCTCCTCGGTCCGGTAAAATTGGGCGGCATCTGATATGCTGTGAGGCAGATCCGCAAACGCCCCTGTAAAAACAAGAATTCAGCTTGTCGCTTAGAGTTCTCCCCACTATCATGTAAAATAGCCATGAATACAACCGGCCTTACTAGCCGCAACTTTCCGGGCCTCCTGAATGTCCCATACAGCACCTCGGGCTTCTTCCCGAGCATCTTCCGCGGCTTGGAGATCTTGGGCGAGTTCGGATTCTTTCCCTACTAGACTCTGCTCCAAGCCCTCGCTTTTCTTCACAACCTCCTGGAGCTCCCGCTCAGCTGCGATGACCCTGGCCTTGTGTTTTTCACGAAGCGCCTGTTCAGCGGAAGCCTTCTCGTTGGCATCAGCCACAGCTTTCTTCAATGCCTCATATTCAGCACTCGCCCCTAGGACATACAACACAAATACTTTTCAATAGGCACAATTTCTCATTCGTGCCTAATGCAAGACAATGTTTCAACATACCTTGCTTATCCTCTAATTGCCTCTTCACATGGCCAGGTTCTTCCTCGGCCCGCTCCAGGCTCTGCTTCAGTTCGGACACTTCCGCATTATGAGCGGCCGTGTTCTCTGCAGACGCCTGTTTTCAAACAAAGTGGTACACGCCATTAACAAAGGTTCACACGAAAAAAGAGGATTTGATCCCCTGCCCGGCTCTCTATCTTTCGTCGGACAGTGTATCAGGGGCTACTACTCATATTATGATGATTCCTCAAAGGTTTCTTAGAAACCATACCTCAAAAGCCTTTATAAGGCCAAGGCAGGACTCATTCAGCCAGCTTTCGGCAGACTGAATCTTTCCAACCACCGCACCCATGAGGGTCCGATGTTCATCGATGATAGACGCGTTCTATAACGTTGTTGATAGACTGCCCGGCAGCTCTGCATAGACAGAGGTTACCAGCGGAATAGGCAAACCTTCCTCTGTTGAGGGTGGTCGCTCGCCCGATCCTGGAGCCTTAGAGGCCTCCAGGACCTTATCCGGCTGTGGTCCGAACCCGAGATTGCCCCCATCGTCGACACACCGTGGGGCCGCTGCCCCCATGTATCCGGCTCCAGAGACATGCCCCCCATGCTCTGGGTCTCTTTGAGATGACACCTCGGTATCACGCCTAGATTTCAGAAAAGGAGCCCCCGGAGGCGTCTCGCTCGCCACAACATCCGAGCTCAATGAATCCTTCGATGAGGACTGTCCGGCAGGAGACCTCGCCAGGCTGTATGAGATGTGGCGACAGTTAAAACTACTGTACCCAGACGGCCCTAGATGCATAGGCGCATTCGGATTTCGGTTACTTACGATTTTTCGAGGGGCTGGGCCCTGGGATCCCACTCTGGGCTGTTATCGGCAGCCGGGGTGGATGCCTCTAGATGGGAACCTCTCCCCCTCTTGGGTGATTCGGCCTCCAGGGACGAGGAAGCCGCATGCTTCTTCCCACCTTCAGAGTGAGGCTCGTCCTCCTCTGCTTCCTCCTCTTCGTCTTTGGAAGAAGGAGCGTCGCTGGAGTCTTTGGATTTGGCGTCCGAAGCCTCGCGGTGACGAAGGCCACTCTGGGTCTTCTTGACCTTCTTGGAGGCCTCCTTCTTTGGCGTTTTGTAAGGCGCAGGGACCAGCATCTTCGTTAGAAGAGGTCCGGCCGGTTCCTCCGGCAGCGGGGCCGGACAATGTATCCGCTCCACCTTCTTTATCCATCCCTGAGGTCATGATGAAACATGATTAAAATGTCTCCCTCATGACATGCCAACTGAAGCATGGATGGACAGGGCGTGGCTGTAACTTACCGGGCTTGCAGAATGGGATAATTGATACCCCCGGTCCTCGACGGAGTCCGACCATGATTTGCCGGACTTGAAGAGCACCTTCCAGATATCCTTGTGGGAGGAATCATAGAGCTCCCAAAGGGTTTGGTGCTCGGTTGGGTCGAACTCCCATAAAGTGCAGGCTCGACACTAGCAAGGGAGAACCAGGCGAACTAGCATCACCTGGACTACGTCGATGAGTTTGACGTCCTTGTCAACCACGCTCTGAACGCGCGTCTGGAGCAGTGACAGCTCATCGGACGAGGACCAGTTTGGGCCCTTCTTGGGCCAGGATGTGAGCCGCAGTGGAGATCCGGATCTGAACTCAGGAGCTGCAGCCCACTTTTTGCCGTGTGGTTCGGTGATATAAAACCACTGCTGCTGCCACTCCTTGACGGAGTCGTTGAAGGTGCCCTTCGGCCAAATGGCCTTGGGCATCTTGCTCACCATGGCGCCGCCGCACTCGGCGTGTTTGCCACTCACCACCTTGGGCTTCACATTGAAAATCTTCAGCCACGGGCCGAAGTGAGGCGGAATCCGGAGAAAGGCCTCGCACACGATGATGAACGTCGAGATATTGAGAAAAGAGTTGGGGGAAAGATCGTGAAAATCAATCCCATAGTAATACATGACTCCATGGACAAATGGGTGGAGGGGAAACCCGAGCCCGCGGACGAAGTGGGGAAGGAACACGACTCTCTCGTGAGGCTCCTGAGTGGGGATGACCTATCCCGCTGGTGGGAGACGGTGGCCGATCTTCTTGGCCAGATACCCGGCTTCCCGGAGCTTCTTGATATCCTTCTCCCGGACGGTAGAGGCCATCCATCTGCCTCCTGCTCTAGTCCAGACATCTTTGGAAAACTTCTCTTCGATGGAAAAGAAGAGTGCTTGGGCGTTAGGGCTCGAACAGAGGGGAATGAGCTAGCGGAAGGAGAAGGCATGGGTAAAGAGAAAGAGACCTTATCTCTTTATAGGGGCGGTAAATGCTTTTTGTGCCTCCCCACTTGCCTGGTGGAACCCGTTCGACTCCCACTCGCCGTGATTAGCGGTGCGGTTGGATTAGCCATACCCGTATTGATGAGAATCCCGTGATAAGGGGACACGATCTTTGATTCGGCAAGACGTGCCAAGGAAACCGCCTCGCAATATACGCTGAGGCTGGATGTGAGAAAACGGTTCGGATAATGACCCAACCTTGATGACATGTCACGCTTGTCGGATTTCGGGTTCCGGCAGACCCTCTAGATTCGAACACTGGGGTGCGCGCGGAGATTTCGCCCTCTTCCTACCTGCACCTCATCGCCTCGCTATGGTCTAAGCAATCAAAGGAACAACACAAGAGACACAGAGTTTATACTGGTTCAGGCCACTATTGTGGTGTAATACCCTACTCCAGTGTGTGGTGTGGTGGATTGCCTCTTGGGCTGATGATGAACAATATAAGGAAGAACAGCCTCGCGAGGGTCTGTTCTCGGCTGGAGCGATGAACTACCAGGGGGAGTTCAGTCGCTCTCTCTACTGGTTTCCTGGTGAGGATCCAATCTCCGACCCCCCTACCTTGTGGGTGGCTATTCCTATTTATAGGCAAAGGCCCTGGGCCTCTTCCCAAATATTGAGCAGGAAGGGCGCCAACAATTGGCCATTTTGAAGGGGAACATCTAGTACACTTATCCTGACTAAAGTTGGTCCTCGCCTGCCAAAGGCTCTGGTGGTGACGCCGTCTTGGGCTCCACGATGACCTCCATCCTGCCGTTCTGCTGGTCTTGGTCTTGTTGCACCAAAATGGACGCCTTTGCTTGATGCTCTCGCTTGCACTTGCTCCCTTTGCACCAAAGAGGAAAGGGAGGACACTGCGCGGCCTGGCGCCCGCCTGGCGCCCTTGGTCGTCATGGCTTGCGTCATGGGCACCTCATGAGGTACCCCGCCTTGATCTCTCCGCCTCCTCGCGAGCCATCCTAACGAGGTCGTGCATGAGGAAGCTTCCTGTCGTCCGCCCCGCGAGGCTTGGCCCCTCGCGAGGGTCTTGAGCTCGTGCTGATGAAGATGGGCCATGCTAGGCCTCCCCTTGAGCCACGCCACAGGCCGCAGGCAGGCAAGTCTGGGGACCCCCGTTCCTAGAACACCGACAGTAGCCCCCGGGCCCAAGGCGCGCCCGGACTTGGCTGAGCAGAGAGGCGAAGGGGCAAGTGCGAAGCGTCGCGGGCCCTAACAGCCTGTGGCCTCGGGCGCCGTGTGGCGGTTGGTTGGACGTGGGCGGCTCCGCTCCCCCACGACGCCTCGGTAACTGCACGAACTGACAAGTCCCTGCATGCAAAAACTGGTCATGATTACCTGTGATCGTGGAAGCCGGCGGTTGGCCTCCCCTGGCTATAAGTACGGAATGGCGCGAGCCATTCCAGTTCATCTTCCTCTGCTACTTCTCCTCTTCTTCATCTTCGCCATCGCTCCGCCTTGCCGCAATGGCTCCGATACGCCGGTTCTCCACAGAAGAGAAAGGAAAGGCCCCCCGAGAGGGCCCTGACCCGCTTCCGCCGAAGAAGCAGTTGGTCCTCTGCCGCCGAGATGAGGGCACACGGCAGGAGGTGTCGAGGCCTTGGTGCGAGCGACCACCGCCAGGGTTTCCGCTGCCTTTGTACGCCCACCTTGAGGGCCCTGCGGGAGCTGATGTCGAGCGCCTTGGACGACGCCGCTGTCGGCGCCAGCGGGTCACGGCGGTGCGCGTTGTCCCTCCTGGAGTTCACGCCGAGGGCTCCTCCCGAGAGTTTGTGCTCCACGCCGCCATGCCTACTTGATCTTGGATTCGCCTTCCTCCCTCCTTCGCCTTCGAGATTCCGCCGAGGGGGCCTTTCAGGCTCTGGCTGCAGCATGCCGATTGCCAGACTCCCGCGACCGATGCGGATGTCGAGGTCGTCGCTCCAGGTAAGGTCTTCATGACCCATGGCTGGGGCGAGATCACCCGCGTTTGTGGGTCGAGGGGCGCCCTCGTGATCCACCTAGAGTTCGATGGCGCTTCCATGATCCTCTTCAAGGTCTTCGACGAAGATGGGCGTCAGCTGGAGTGCTGTCCCAGAGGCTGTCACAGAAGCTCTGGAGCGGCAGGGACCGGGCCTACCGTCGCATGTTCTTCCAGCAGCTCTTCCAACGGCAGGGGTACCGGAGGATCCAGCGACTCCGCCGAGCTCTTCGCGACTCCGGAGACGAGTGACGACAACTACGAGCCCCCAAGCCTGCGCCGCTCCCGAAGCAGGACGGGCTCGTTAGGCCGCCGCCGTCTCTGATCCGGATGAGGTTGGCGTCGGTGCCTGACGGCCCACTGTTGATGATGGCGTCTGCCGTGATGGTTCATGTAGTTAGGACTCCTTAGGATACGCGTCTTTTGTCCCTGCGAGGAGCCAAGAACACACCCCGTGGGGGCTTGTAAGGTGTTTGTAGCTCCTTTTGTCAATATGATCCTTATCGTGAAGTGGTGCGAGATGCTTATTCCGTCTTAGCTTAGTTTCTTCCTTTCAAACCTCGCGAGGGCTTGGTGCTCTGCGCCGATAGGTCCCGGTCCCAAGGCGGCTTCAGCCGTCACTGGTATGCCAGGTCGTGATGCCGTGGTCAAGGCCAGGAGGTGAGCGGCTCGGGGTCCAGTAAGAGCCCATGAGTCGTGATGCTCAGGAGGTCCCCTTTAGCGCTCAAGCAGCCATCGTTCGGTGAGAAAGGAACGCGACGTTGCTAACACGGAATTGCATTGGATGCGGTGACGGTGCTGCGATAGCTAGTGTTTCTGGAGGGTGACTTATCTCGAGAGTCAGGAAACGCTTCCTAGTGCGGCGCTAGGTCCGTGCATTGGCCGGCGAGGGGTTGCCTGGCGAGGTCTCCGCGTGCCTCTTCCCTCTTGCCTTTGCTCCCCTTTCTGCTCTATGTCCTCGGGTCCCGGCCCTCGAGCGGGTCTCAGCCGTCACTGGTTTGCCAGGTCGCGATGCCGTGGGCAAAGCCAGAGGGTGAGGGCTGGAGAGCCAGTAGGAGCCCTGAGTCGCGATGCTCAGGTTCCCCCACTTTAACGTGCAAGCGGTTTGCACGGACGAGAGTGAAGAGGACAACGTGAGGGCCTCGTCTGGCGCTGCTCCTTGAAGGGATCCTGTAGGCCCACCACAAGAAGAACAAAAGTCCGCTATGACAAGCGGCGGTTAGCCGTTAGTTGCTTTGGAGTGGCGACGAGGCACTAAAGGCTTGACGAGGTGCGTCCTGGCACCCGTGAGCTAGCGCGGGACTCACAGGGCCCTGCCTCAAGGCGGGTTGCGCCTGGCACTGGGCCTTAACTTGTGATGTGTTCTGGCAAATTTGGCTAGATGTGGATGCTCTACGTCCTCGGGTCCCGGCCCTCGAGCGAGTCTCGGCCGTCGCTGGTTTGCCAGGGCGCGATGCCGTGGACAAAGCCAGAGGGTGAGGGCTGGAGAGCCAGTAGGAGCCCTGAGTCGCGATGCTCAGGTACCCCCCTTTAACGTGCAAGATTGGTTAGATGTCGACGCTCTACGTCCTTGGGTCCCGGCCCTCGAGCGAGTCTCAGCCGTCGCTGGTTTGCCAGGGCGCGATGCCGTGGACAAAGCCAGAGGGTGAGGGCTGGAGTGCCGGTAGGAGCCCTGAGTCGCGATGCTCAGGTACCCCCCCCCCTTTAACATGCAAGTGGCCAACATGAAGGAAGAAGAGGTGCCGCGGACAGGTATCAAATAACAAGCATGATGGGTCGAATGCATGTCCCGAAAATAAACGCAAGAGGGGTACACGCCGCTGGGCCTGACCCGAGCGACTTGGGGATGATGCAGCCCGAGGGGCGCCCCCAACAAGGTAAGCTAGAAATGTGAACAAAAGGGATACACGCCGCAGGGACGGACTCATGCGGCCTGGGAATGATGCGGCCCTGAGGGCGCTCCCAGCTGGAAACAAAACTCGAAAGATGTCACCTGATAGTGTTGACGACGAAGAGGTGTTGATGTAGCAGACGTAGCGGGCTGCCGGAGCTGATCTTCACGAGCCCCCAGGCGAAGGAGCCTCGGGAGGCTCCGGAGGTGCTGGTGGCTCCTCGCGAACCATCTCCACCTCCGCCAGGACTGCGGAACGCCGGGCCTCCTGAGCCTCCAGGATGCTCCTCATGAGGCGCTGGCGCACCGCAGCCGCGTTCGGCAAGCCATAGGGCATGCGAACATAGCTGTGGGGTGCGCCTTCGCAGCGCCCCATGCGTGAGGGCTAGAAGCGCTCCCGAGAGGCGACTCAGTTGAGCCCTGGGATGTCGATGCAGACTCGCAGCCCACCATCCTCGCCTGGATGGGGAGCTGCGGCGGGTAAGCGGCGGCTGCCACTCATGACTCTTGACTCCTGCAACTCCTGCGTGATCTGACTGACGAACTCCTGAGGGTTTGGCCCTCCTTGCTTTGCTCCTTCCTAAGGGAAACGTGTTTTGAAACATGCCTCCAAGTGGTGCCCAAGCGCCTCCCTCGTGACCTTAGCAAGGTCGGTGGCCCTCTAGGAGGGAGCCCCCGAGCCTTGATTGAGGAGGGCGCCAGGCGCGCCTCCCTATGCGACAGAAGCAGGCGCAGACCCAGAGGGGCCTGCCTCCTGAGGGGTCGGGCCTGGCGATGTCTTCTTCTTCTTGGGGGCGGTCCCAGGGAGCCTCCCGCCCCCGCGATCCGGGTCTTCAAGTGATGCGGCCTGAAAAGCTCGTTCCAGGGAGCACACTGCGTCCCTTTCTTCACAGGGCACCGTGATGACTCCACCACTTCGTGGCATCTTGAGGACGTTGTATCCGTGATGAGTCACGGCCATGAACTTGGCGAGAGATGGGTACCCGAGGATGGCGTTGTATTGCAGGCAAATGTGGGCGACGTCGAAGTCGATGAGCTCGGTGCGGTAGTTGTTGCATGCCCCGAAGGCGACAGGGAGGCGGACCTGCCCAAGCCGTCGGTGACTCCGGAGAAAGGCTTGGTTGGCTGAAGCTGATCGTAAGGCACTTGGAGATTGTTGAACGTCTCTACGGACAGGACGTTGAGCCCTGCCCAGCCATCGATGAGGGTCCTGGTGACTTGCACGTTGCTGATGACTGGGGAGCAAAGCATTGGGAGGACTCCGGCTGTGGCCGCGCACTTGAGCTGATCCGCTGAGCTGAACGTGATGGCGCACGCCGACCATCTGAGGGGGCGCGTGGCTTCAAGCTTGGGGAGGACTGCATTCACTTCACGGGCAAACTGCTTGAAGATGCGTTGAGAGGCTGGGGCTTGAGCTCCGCCCAGGATGCAGGCGATTGCGCGTGGCTCCTGGAAGCCCCCAGCCCCCTCGTCCTGATGATGGTCCTCGTTTCTCCTTGGCTGCGAAGGCAGTGGAGGGAGGCCTGCGTTTTCTTGCAGATGATCCTCGTGAGGCTGATCCCTCCAGTCTCCCTCGCGAGGCTGATCCTGCCAGCGATCCTCGCGAGGTCGGTCGCGCCACCCTTGGCGAGGGCCACGGTCTTCCCAGCGTCCTGCGTTCCTTCCTCCTCCTCGTCCATAGCCACGATCGTTGCGGTCGGGGCGTCGGCCGACCCTTCCTTCTCGCACGGCTCGGAGCTCTTGGAATTCGTTGGTGTTGTGGGTGTGGAGGTCATGGTACACACAGTACCAGCTGACCTTGAAAGACTCGGGCTGATCTCTGCCCCGCTTGGTGTCTGGTTCTGCTGCGAGCACAGCAGCCCCCTTGCGCTTCACGTCCTTGGCCTTGGATTTCTTCTCTTCTGGGTCTGCGGCTAGTAGCTCGAGGAGGGAAAGGCGCCCCTCCTCAGCCCTGGCGCACTTAGTTGCCAAGTTGAACAGCTCCAAGGAAGTGCACAGATCTTCATGCATCGCCAGCTCCTCCTTCATCTTGACGTCACGCACGCCGTCGCAGAAGGCTGAGATGATGGCCTCCTCGGTCACCTTGGGAATCTTGAGAAGTGCATTGTTGAAGCGCTGGATGTACTTCTGCAGGGTCTCCCCTGGTTGCTGCTTGATGCGGCGCATGTCGCTCACAACAGGTGGCTGGTCGCGAGTACCTTGGAAGTTGGCGATGAAATGGGTGCGCATCTCGTCCTTGGAGGAGATCATGCCTGGAGCTAGGTTCAGGAGCCAGGTGTGGGCCCCGTCCTTGAGCGCCATGGGAAACCAGTTTGCCATGACCTTCTCATCCCCGTTGGTGGCTTCGATGCCCAGCTCGTAGAGCTGGAGGAACTCCGCAGGGTCGGTCGTGCCGTTGTAGCGAGGAGGCAGGTCTGGCTTGAACTTGTAGGGCCACGCGACGCTGCGCAACTCGGTGGTGAAGGCATGGCAGCCTGCTGTGGCCACGGGAGGCCTCTGGTGACGAGGAGCTTGGTCCTGCGGGCCCCTATGCGTTGCAGTTGGGAGTAGTGCGGGGTCTTGGCGCGCTGGAACAGGAGCGTGGTCGCGACGGACCAGAGCAGGGAGCACTCGGGCAGCTTCTTGGGGGCGAGGAACCTCTTGGCAGCTCCGCTCTTGCTGCGCTGGCGCCGGACGGAGCGGGTTCCGCCCAGGGGCCACGCGCCTTGGGGCCAGGGCGCCTTCTTGAGGGGGAGGCGGCTGAGGTGCCCCCGGAGCTTCATTGCCCGCGCAGGGCGAGGCGCGGTGCAGCGAGAAGGACGGCGCGGGGGAGCCCCCTGCGGCACGGACGAGCGACTCTTCGTAGACGTCGTCAACCGGATGGTAGCGCAGGAGCTTGTTTGCCGCGATGAGTGCAGCTCGAGCCTCCATGGCCGCGCGGGGCACGCGGGACGAAGAACCAGCCGGGGCGAGCGAGGGAGTAGTAGTGCGGCCATCTCGCATCATGGATGGATGCTGGGACGATGCTTGCTGCTCGTTCCCCATCGGGTCGGTGGCGGCGTTGACGGCAGGCGACGGGGAACGACGGGAGTGGCCGCCGACGGGGGCTGAGGGAGTCCTGGATTAGGGGGTGTCCGGATAGCCGGACTACCATCATCAGCCGGACTATCATCATCGACCGGACTCCAAGACTATGAAGATACAAGATTGAAGACTTCGTCCCGTGTCCGGATGGGACTTTCCTTGGCGTGGAAGGCAAGCTTGGCGATACGGATACGTAGATCTCCTACCATTGTAACCGACTCTATGTAACCCTAGCCCTCTCCGGTGTCTATATAAACCGGATGGCTCTAGTCCGTAGGACACAACAACAACCATTACAATCATACCATAGGCTAGCTTCTAGGGTTTAGCCTCCTTGATCTCGTGGTAGATCCACTCTTGTAAACATCCACAATATCAATATCAATCAAGCAAGACGTAGGGTTTTACCTCCATCAAGAGGGCCCGAACCTGGGTAAAACATCGTGCCCCTTGTCTCCTGTTACCATCCACCTAGACGCACAGTTCGGGACCCCCTACCCGAGATCCGCCGGTTTTGACACCGACATTGGTGCTTTCATTGAGCGTTCCTCTGTGTCGTCACCGATAGGCTTGATGGCCTCTTTAATCGACAATGACGCAGTCCTGGGTGAGACTTTTCTCCCCAGACAGATCTTCGTATTCGGCGGCTTCGCACTGCGGGCCAACTCACTTGGCCATCTGGAGCAGATCGAAAGCTACGCCCCTGGCCATCAGGTCAGGTTTGGAAGCCTAAACTTCACGGCCGATATCCGCAGGGACTTGATCTTCGATGGATCTGAGCCACAGCCGAGCGTGCCGCGCTGTCACGATGGGCACGACCTAACTCTGCCACCGGACAGCACCTTGGAGGCCGCACACGTATCCGCTCCAACCCATAGTCCGGAGCCGATCGCTCAGATCGAGGACGGATGGATGGACACCGCCTCGGGAGCTGCAACTTATACGGCGATGGAGCCGAACACTTACCTTGTCCCGCATAAAGCTCATGACTCCGAGGTGCCGGACTCTCTGCCGGACTCCGAACCTCCTGCGCCCCTGCCAGTCGAATCCGATTGGGCTCCGATCATGGAATTCACCGCTGCGGACACCTTTCAGCACTCACCCTTCGGCGATATCTTAAATTCGCTGAAGCATCTCTCACTATCCGGAGAGCCCTGGCCGAACTACGGCCAGGATGGTCGGGACGCGGACAATGAAGAAATTCAGAGCCCACCCACCACCCACTTCGTAGCCACCATCGATGATCTAACCGACGTGCTAAACTACGACTCCGAAGACATAAACGGTATGGACAACGATGCCGGAGACGATCAAGAACCAGCGCCTACAGGGCACTGGAAGGCCACCTCGTCACATGACATACATATGGTGGACACCCCAAAGGGAAGCGATACCGAGGAACAACGGGACGCGGCAGAGGATAATCCCGCCGATAAACAACCAAAACAGCGACGTAGACGCCGCCCTAAGTCCCGCCTCGATCAAAGCAGCATTCCTAACGACCCAGCGATAGAGCAGGGCAAACCAGCGGACGACGAACATACAACCAAGCAACCATCCGAATAGGACGAACCGGATAATCAACCCCTTCACGGAGCAATCAACAGTACGGACACACCACCGGAGCATAAGAACCTTCACAAAAGACTCGTCGCCACTGCAAGAAGTTTGAAGAAGGAGAAACGGAAGCTCAAAACAGCGGAAGACATACTCAGAATGAAGTGGAGCAAAATACTCAAGACCGCAGACAAATATGGCAATGGCCATCAAACAAAGAGCTACCCGAAGCGCAAGCTGCTGCCAGAATTTGACGAGGAAGCCATAGAGCCCTCACAATCAAAAAATAAAGAGGCCGCCTGGCCGGATAGACGGCCAGATGACAGGCCAAAAGCGACAAGCGGCGCCGCACACAAGCCGACTTATGATCCTGGGAAAACGGACGGCCCAACTAGGTCCATCTACGGGCCAAAAAGGAGGGCCCCAAGAAGTAACACAACACGACAAGTGTTCGAAGACAGCGGCACACCCAAATACAGGGGCGCCGCACACCCGCTATGTTTTACCGATGAGGTGCTGGGTCATGAATTTCCAGCAGGGTTCAAACCCATAAACATAGAGGCATACGACTGCACAACAGACCCAGGAGTCTGGATAGAAGATTACATACTACACATACACATGGCTAGAGGAGATGATCTCCACGCCATAAAATACCTACCCCTCAAGCTCAAAGGGCCAGCTCGGCATTGGCTCAAAAGCCTCCCAGAAAACACCGTTGGAAGTTGGGAAGAGCTTGAGGACGCGTTTAGAGCAAATTTTCAAGGGACTTATGTCCGCCCTCCGGATGCAGACGATTTGAGTCATATAACCCAACAGCCCGGAGAGTCAGCGCGCAAATTCTGGAACAGGTTCCTTACCAAAAAGAACCAAATAGTCGACTGTCTGGACGTGGAAGCCTTAGCAGCTTTTAAACACAACGTCCGAGACGAATGGCTCGCCAGACACCTCGGCCAAGAGAAGCCAAGAACAATGGCCGCGCTAACAAGCCTCATGACGCGCTTTTGCGCAGGAGAAGACAGCTGGCTAGCAAGATGCAGCACCAGCGACCCGAGTACATTCGAGATCAGAGATGGAAACGGAAAATCACGACGCAGGAAAGATCAACACCGGAATAAAGAAAAAAGCCCAAAGGGCACGGCGGTCAACGCCGGATTCAAAAGCTCGCGGCCAAACAATAAAGCACTGCCTCTTAAGGACAATAGTGACGAGTTGTCAAATTTAAACAAAATTTTAGATCGGATATGTCAAATCCACAGTACCTCCGGAAGGCCTGCAAACCATACCAACCGAAATTGTTGGGTTTTTAAACAGTCCGGCAGACTCAACGCCGGACACAAGGGGCTCGATGCGCCAAGCGAGGACGATGACGAACCCCACCAGCAGAGCACCGGAAGTCAAAAGACTTTCCCACAAGAAGTCAAAACAGTAAACTCACTTCATGTGATAGTACGGAAAACCAACACGACACTCGCTAAGACAAGTGTCGCATGGTCCACCCAGCGGAACACCGAGATTGGATGTCAAAACCAATCACTTTCGACCATCTGGATTAGTCCAGAAGTATCCGGAACGCAGGATAGACTGCCCTGATATTGGATCCCATAATAGACGGACTGCAATTCACGCAGGTTTTGATGGACGGCGGCAGTGACTTAAACCTGCTATATCCGTACACAATCCGCAAGTTGGGATAGACCCTACTACAATTCGGCATAGCCGAACTTCCTTTAAAGGAGTGGCGCCAGGCCCTTACGCCAGGTGCACAATTTCATTATTACTAGAAGTTGTGTTCGGGTCACCTGACAACTTCTGACGAGAAAAGCTAACCTTTCATGTCGCCCCATTTAAAAGTAGCTATCAAGCATCACTGGGACGGGAAGCTTTCGTCCGCTTCAATGCAATACCACATTACGCGTCTCTTACGCTTAAAATGCCCGGTCCACGTGGCATCATTTCATTAAAAGGTCGCCTGAGACCACGGACACGGCTGGACGAGTCCGGAATAAATAAGCTAGGGGCTACCTAGCCACACACCCCTTGACAAGGGTTTGTACATATAAGCCATGATGAGATAGCATAGGCTCAGCTTTATTAATCTATATTTCAATTTTTTATGCACTTTCTCGCACGATTTCTTTTCAAACTAAGTTCCTCTCTTTTTACAGATGAACAGCGTGCACACCCGTCCAGGATACGGCACAACGGAGACACAGGCGCAGACGTGCAGTAGGGACCCGTTGCAAGGACTCTTTTCAGACTAAGACCCTACGTAAACCTTTCTTACTGTCTCTTGTTGCTATAATCCCCTGGTTTCTCATTATAACCAGAGTGGAGACTGGCGTTTTGGCATCGGCCGCGCCAGAAGAACTTGCCCGTACCTGGACACAAGGGGCTTAGGGCATGGTTTTTCCCGCTATTGTAAAGACCGAACACCTTCAGGAGTGTTCGGCGTCTCGAGTTAGGCCTTATATGCATCAGCTCCGAATCATGTCTTTGGTCAAATGTTGGGTTTGCCCGGCTCCTGTGTTTTGCTGCCTTACGTTCCGTATCATCGGCTAACGCGGCACCAGGAGAACTACTGCGATTGTGCCCTAGTTCGGCTGGGCAAGCACCTCAGTAGAGAAAGCTGAAAACTGACTGTCATGATACAGCGAGAGACTGGTCAACCACTCGATCGACCATGGGAATGTTTAGAATTCCTCCACTTTGACGAAGGGCCGTTTCCCGGTCAGGCACATACGCGCCCCAAATTCGGAGAGCGCGGTGCCCCCAGGGGCTATGTCGTAGCCCCACCCTCGAACTCCATGGCTAAGTGAAAGTGATAAAGCATTATAGTCCGGTTGCCTCGTTTGCTACGCTACCACCTCCTTTACAGGACCGAGATGTCGGATTAAGTGTGAAAACGCGCTATTTTTTGCGAACACCCCCGCACCTTGTGCGTGGGGGCTGAAGCCGACGACTGCCATCTTTCAGGTTATACACACGTATACATGAACGGCCACATAGGAGATATTCTATTACTTGAACGCACAAGTATAAAAGGCGCTTACATCATAAATATTGTTTTACATCATAAAAACGTTCATTCGAACGTAACATTTTTTGAGCACTGCGACTCTATTACACGAGCACCACGCAGCAATTCGCCAAAATAGTGCTTGGCGGGTAACCGGTTATCGTCCAAACCCAGGGTCGCAATAGCGGTGGCATCCATCTCTGTCCAATGTGTCTTCACACGGGCGAGTGCCATCCGCACACCCTCTATGCAGGCCGACCGCTTCATCGCCTTGATATGCGGCACTGCTCCAAGAAATTGCTACAATAAGCCAAAGTAACTCTTCGGCTCGGGCCTATCCGGCTAGACATGGGTCACTATATCCGTCATAGCAAGCCCGGACAACCTATTTAGCTCAGCCCACTCAGCCAAACGGTCGGTCAGCGGAAGTGAACACTCCGGACTATGGAATTGAGACCAAAATAGCTCTTCCGTCTTGTGATCCTTTTGGCTTCGAAAATGCACAACGGCTTCCGCCGCACTCGCTGCTAAGTCCATATAAGGGTCCTCTGGACCCCACAGTTGGCCCAGCTGAGCATACTTTGGATCCGTAAACCTTCGGCGCAGCAGAAAAGGCTTGCCAGCTACAATTTCTCCGGCCTGGCGCAGCTCTTCCTTTATAGCCCGCATTGCAGAGCGGGCATCCTTGGCTTCGGCGGTGGCCTTCTCCAGGTCTTCTTGCCCCGCTAGGCGCTCCTTCCCAAGAGCCTCATTGCGGTCGGTAGCATCTTTTAACTTCACGGCCATTTCGGCCATCTCTTCCCTGCTCTGGCAGTGTGCGGTCCTTTCGGCCACTAACTCCTCGGCCGCCCTCGAGGCTGTCGCATTACTCCTTCTGGCCTGCTCCTTGGCTTGAGCAAGTTCGGCCCGAAGGCTCTCCACAGCAGCGGCACTATCTGCATTTCACGCACATGTTGTAAGGAGCTGGCTTCGGCCCCCTTACCAAGTGACCGCACAGAAACACTTACCTTGCGACTCATCAAGTCGCCTGTTGACCAGCGTGATGTCCGCATCCGCAACAGCGAGTTGCTGCTTTAGTTCAGCAACTCCATCAGTCCGGCTGGCCCCCGGACGACTCGCCACCTGCATCGGCATGACGGAAATTTAAACCTGCGATTTTGATCCTCGGCACGCAGTCGATTTCGACAACCTACCGAGTCTCAGGGGCTACTATCTATACAAGGCGCATTCTATATGCTAAACTGTTAAAAGGTGTGTCATTTTTACGCACCTCAAACCCCGCCAGCAAACTCCTGACGGCATTATGCAACCCGCCTTCGGCGGACGAAACCCTTTCAATCACTATGCTCATCAATGCGTGGTGATCTTCTGAGATATACGCCTTCTCAAGCAGATCCTTCAGCCGTACACCAGTTGGCGCCGAACTATCCGGCTTTGCCAAACCCGGGGGCTCCCTCTGTGACGACACTTCAGGCTCGTCCGCCCTATCCGACGGCGCCCCGGACGGAGGCGTCTCGCTCTCCATCATCTCCGGACAAAGGTCCCTCGAAGACGAGCTCATTTGCGAAGGACGGAGATCCGAACTACAAGGTAAAAACTTTAGTTATCCTCAGAAGCACAAATAGGGATGTCCCTTATTATAAAACTCCTTTCTTTCTACTTACGGCTCGTTGGAGGGCTGACTCCTTAAGGGAGATTGTGCGGCCGGGGCCTCCCCGGATGCAGGACCCTCTGGCGAATATTTCTTCCCCCGTTTAGGGGCTTTTGCCCCCGGGTCCTCGGAGGCAGTCCTCTTCTCCCCTTGGAGGGAGGGATTCTCGATCCCCCCTCTTTCAAGAGCCTCCTTAGGCGAGGCAGTAGCTTTCCTGCTTTCCCCTTCGCCTTCCTCTAGAGGCACAACCTCAAGCATCCAAACCAGCACGGAATCCAACGCGGTCTCGGGGAGGGGGGCCGGACACCATATCAATTTTGCTTACGCTATCCACTCCTGTTTAGAAGGAAGTTGGTCATAAGGAAAATTATCGAAAGGCAAACAAACGGTATGTCCGGACTTGGAACTACTTACTTGAGTATCCGGGCGATTGCAGCTTAGGCCAGCATCCTCGGTCAATTCCGGATGCGCCTCTTGCGATCCGAAGAATAATTTGTACATCTCCAGGGGTGTCATACCCATGAAGTGTTGAAGAATCCGTGGGCCCTCCGGATTGAACTCCCACAGCCGGAGAGGGCGGCGTTTGCAGGGCGGGAGACGCCTAATCAGCATAACCTGCATTACCACCACCATATCGACATCCCTCGTTTGGAGATCTCGAATCCGGCTCTGCAGTAGGGGCACGTCCTTTGACGGCCCCCAGTTGAGCCCTTGGTCGACCCACGACATCAACCGTCGTGGAGGTCCCGGGCGGAATAAGGGCGGCGGCTTTTGTCTGCGGCCCCTCGGAACAGTGATATAGAACCACTCTTGCTGCCACGGGCCGAGCTCCTCTTGGAAGGAGCCAGCGGGCCACGGGGCATCGGCCCTCCTACTTATGGCCGCCCCGCCGCACTCCGCTTGACGCCCCCCGATCATCTTCGGCGCCACATTGAAGGTCTTCAGCCACAGGCCAAAGTGAGGGGTGACGCGGAGGAAGGCTTCGCAGACAACAATAAATGCAGAAATATGGAGGATGGACTCTGGAGCTAAGTCGTGGAATTCCAACCCATAGTAAAACATGAGCCCTCTCACAAAAGGATCCATCGGGAAGCCTAAACCCCGACGGAGGTGGGATACAAAAACGACATACTCGCCGGGCTCGGGGGTGGGGATGGCCTGCCCTTCGGCAGGCAACCTGTGCGAAATCTCATAAGCCAGGTACTTGGCCTCCCGCAGCTTTAGCACATCCTCCTCCGTGATGGAGGAGGGCATCCACCGGCCCTGGAGGTCGGAACCGGACATCGTTGAAGGTCCGAAGCACTCGAATCTGGAGCTCTAGGTGCTGGAACTTGGAGCGGGGAGAGGATTCGATGGAGGATTGAAGAAAAGAAACGAGCCTTGGTCCCGTTATAAAGAGGGAGAATACCAAGAGCCGTCTCCGTGACCGTTTGGGACTCGCCTTCGATAGAGGGGGCGGGGCGACGGGCGCGATTGGGTTACCCACGTCTGTATTGATGAGAATCCCGGATTAAGGGGGAACACGATCTCTGCTTCGACAAGACGTGCCAAGGAAACCGCTTCGCTAAATGCGCTGAGGTGGTAGAGTAAAAATGATTCAAGTAATGGCTTGGTAGTGGCGTGACGTCATGCCGCAAAAAACGTCAGCAGATTGAACTTGTGTATATATTATTCTCTCTATGGTGGAATGTGGAATTTATTTTGCAGAGCCAGGCACTATCCTGGTGTTCACAATCTTCTATCATTCGGAGGAGGAACCCGCCTTGCAATGCCAAGCAATATACACGCTGGACTTATCGTCATTGGAGCCTAGTTCAGGGGCTACTGAGGGAGTCCTGGATTAGGGGGTGTCCGGATAGCCGGACTACCATCATCAGCCAAACTATCATCGGCCGGACTATCATCATCGACCGGACTCCAAGACTATGAATATACAAGATTGAAGACTTCGTCCCGTGTCCGGATGGGACTTTCCTTGGCGTGGAAGGCAAGCTTGGTGATACGGATACGTAGATCTCCTACCATTGTAACCGACTCTATGTAACCCTAGCCCTCTCCGGTGTCTATATAAACCGGATGGCTCTAGTCCGTAGGACACAACAACAACCATTACAATCATACCATAGGCTAGCTTCTAGGGTTTAGCCTCCTTGATCTCGTGGTAGATCCACTCTTGTAAACATCCACAATATCAATATCAATCAAGCAGGACGTAGGGTTTTACCTCCATCAAGAGGGCCCGAACTTGGGTAAAACATCGTGCCCCTTGTCTCCTATTACCATCCGCCTAGATGCACAGTTCGGGACCCCCTACCCGAGATCCGCCGGTTTTGACACCGACAGGGGCCATCTGGGCGAAGCGGGAAGCGAGAGCGGCTCGGCGCTCGGCGCGGGCCCGATGAGTGTCTGACATGGACGCGATGGTCAGTGAAGAACAGGGCGGCGGAAGACGAATTCCGGCACACCCCTACCTGGCGCGCCAAATGTTAGATTTCAGGTTCCGACAGACCCTCTAGATTCGAACACTAGGGTGCGCGCGGAGATTTCGCCCTCTACCTACCTGCACCTCACTGCCTCGCTATGATCTAGGCAATCAAAGGAACAACACAAGAGACACAGAGTTTATACTGGTTCAGGCCACCATTGTGGTGTAATACCCTACTCCAGTGTGTGGTGTGGTGGACTGCCTCTTGGGCTGGTGATGAACAATACAAGGAAGAACATCCTCGCGAGGGTCTGTTCCTGGCTGGTGCGATGAACTTCTAGGGGGAGTTCAGTCGCTCTCTGGATCGATTTCTAGATGCCTCTACCTTGCGGGTGGCTAGTCCTATTTATAGGCAAAGGCCCTGGGCCTCTTCCCAAATATTGAGCGGGAAGGGCGCCAACAATTGGCCATTTTGAAGGGGAACATCTAGTACACTTATCCTGACTAAAGTTGGTCCTCGCCTGCCAAAGGCTCTGGCGGTGACGCCGGCTTGGGCTCCACGATGACCTCCATCCTGCCATTCTGCTGGTCTTGGTCTTGTTGCACCGAAATGGACGCCTTTGCTTGATGCTCTCGCCTGCACTTGCTCCCTTTGCACCAAAGAGGAAAGGGAGGACACTGCGCGGCCTGGCGCCCGCCTGGCGCCCTTGGTCGTCATGGCTTGTGTCATGGGCACCTCGTGAGGTACCCCACCTTGATCTCTCCGCCTCCTCGCGAGCCAGCCTGACGAGGCCGTGCCTGAGGAAGCTTCCTGTCGTCCGCCCCGCGAGGCTTGTCCCCTCGCGAGGGTCTTGAGCACGTGCTGATGACGATGGGCCATGCTGGGCCGCCCCTTGAGCCACGCTGCAGGCCGCAGGCAGGCAAGTCTGGGGACCCCCGTTCCCAGAACACCGACAACGCTGTCTAAAAAGTTGCTAGCAGATTGCATTTGTGAAATATCATTCTCTCTATGGCGATATGAGAGGATCATTTTGCCGATCCGGACACGGTTGAAGTGTTCAATAATTACCTTGGAGTATTCAGAGAAGGAACCCGCCTTGCAATGCCGAAGACAAGACTGCGTGCCAGACTCATCATCATTGAAGCCTGGTTCAGGGGCTACTGAGGGAGTCCTAGATTAGGGGGTATCTGGACAGCCGGACTGTATACATTGTCCGGACTATTGAAGCGTGAAGATACAAGACTCAAGACTTCGGCCCGTGTCTAGATGGGACTCTCCTTTGCATGGAAGGCAAGCTTGGCGATCCGGATATTGTGTTTCCTTCCTTGTAACTGACTCCGTGTAAACCCTAGCCCTCTCCGGTGTCTATATAAACCGAAGAGGTTGGTCCTTAGAAGGACGATCACAATTACAATCATATCATCATAGGCTAGATCTTAGGGTTTATCCTCTATGATCTCGTGGTAGATCTACTCTTGTACTACCCATATCTTCAATATTAATCAAGCAGGAAGTAGGGTTTTACCTCCATCGAGAGGGCCCGAACCTGGGTAAACATTGTGTCCCTTGCTTCCTGTTACCATCAGCCTAGACACACAGATCGGGACCCCCTACCTGAGATCCGCCGGTTTTGACACCGACAATGGGCGTATCCATAGCCCGTTGATACGCCTAGTTGATGTGAGACTATCTCCGTTTTTTGTATTCTCCACAACCATCATTCTATTCCACCTTAGTGTTATATCCATGGCTCATGCTCATGTATTGCGTGAAAGTTGAAAAAGTTTGAGAACATCAAAAGTATGAAGCAATTGCTTGGCTTGTCATCGGGGTTGTGCATGATTTAAATATTTTGTGTGATGAAGATAGAGCATAGCCAGACTATATGATTTTGTAGGGATAACTTTCTTTGTCCATGTTATTTTGAGAAGACATGATTGCTTTATTAGTATGCTTGAAGTATTATTGTTTTCATGTCAACATTAAACTTTTGTTTTGAATCTTATGGATCTGAATATTCTTGCCACAATAGAGAAGATTACATTGATAAATATGTTAGGTAGCATTCCACATCAAAAAATTTGTTTTTATTATTTACCTACTCGAGGACAAGCAGGAATTAAGCTTGGGGATGCTGATACGTCTCCAACGTATCTATAATTTTTTATGTATTCATGCCATGTTTACAATATTTTTACATGATTTTGGTATGATTTTATTAGAACTAACCAGGATTGACGTTGTTTTTAGCAGAACTACTGTGGTGTTGTTTTTGTGCAGAAATAGAAGTTCTCGAAATGCACTGAAAATCAACGGAGATTTTTTCAGGAAAATATAAAAAATAATGGAACGAAGAGTTACTGGAGGGGAGTCCCATGGGCCCCGTGAGGGTGGAGGGAGCGCCCCCCCTAGGGCGCGCCCCCTGCCTTGTGGACTCTCCATGGGGCCCCCCTGACTTGTTCTTGATGCCAACCTCTCCTATAAATCCCCAAACTTCCAAAACTTAACCTAGATCGGGAGTTCCGCTGCCGCAAGCCTCTGTAGGCACGAAAAACCAATCAGGACCCTGTTCCGGCACCCTGCCAGAGGGGGGATCCATTACCGATGGCCCTCTTCATCATCCTGGCGCTCTCCATGATGAGGAGGGAGTAGTTCACCCTCGGGGCTAAGGGTATGTACCAGTAGCTATGTGTTTGATCTCTCTCTCTCTCCCTCTCTCTCTCTCTCTTTCTCTCTCGTGTTCTTGATATGGCACGATCTTGATGTATCGCAAGCTTTGCTATTATAGTTGGATCTTATGATGTTTCTCCCCCTCTACCTTCTTGTAATGGATTGAGTTTTCCCTTTGAAGTTATCTTACCGCATTGAGTCTTTAAGGATTTCAGAACACTTGATGTATGTCTTACATGCGATACCTGTGGTGACAATGGGGTATTCTATTGATTCACTTGATGTATGTTTTGGTGATCAACTTGTGGGTTCCGTGACCTTGGGAACTTAGGGGTTGGCACACGTTTTCATCTTGTCTCTCTGGTAGAAACTTTGGGGCACTCTTTGAAGTTCTTTGTGTTGGTTTGAATAGATAAATCCAAGATTGTGTGATGCATATTGTATAATCAAACCCGCGGATACTTGAGGTGACATTGGAGTATCTAGGTGACATTAGGGCTTTGGTTGATGTGTGTCTTAAGGTGTTATTTCACTACGAACTCTAGGGTTGTTTGTGACACTTATAGCAATTTCCCAATGGATTGATCGGAAAGAATAACTTTGAGGTGTACTCGTACCCTACAATAATCTCTTCGTTTGTTCTCTGCTATTAGTGACTTTTGAGTGACTCTTTGTTGCATGTTGAGTGATTGTTATATGATCTAATTATGTTATTATCGTTGAGAGAACTTGCACTAGTGATAGTATGAACCCTAGGCCTTGTTTTGAAGCATTGCAATACCGTTTGTGCTCACTTTTATCATTAGTTACCTTACCGTTTTTTATTTTTTCAGATTACAAAAACCTATATCTACCATCCATATTTCACTTGTATCACCATCTCTTCGCCGAACTAGTGCACCTATACAATTTGCCATTTCATTGGGTGTGTTGGGGACACAAGAGACTCTTTGTTATTTTGTTGCAGGGTTGTTTGAGAGAGACCATCTTCATCCTACGCCTCCCACGGATTGATAAACCTTAGGTCATCCACTTGAGGGAAATTTGCTACTATCCTACAAACCTCTACACTTGGAGGCCCAACAACGTCTACAAGAAGAAGGTTGTGTAGTAGACATCACTCCCCCTGATGGTTTTGGTGTATAAGAGTATATATGGTCGAAAGAATTACGTCAGGAGACCCACAAGGGGCCCACAAGGTAGGAGGCGCGCCCTCCACCCTTGTGGCCGCCTTGTTGCTTCTCCTACTTCATCTCCAAGTCTCCTGGTTTTGTTCTGGTCCAAGAAAGATCATCACGAAAGTTTTATTCCATTTGGACTCCATTTGTTATTCCTTTTCTGCAAAACTCTAAAATAGGCAAAAAAACAGAAACTAGCACTGGGCTTTAGGTTATTTGGTTAGTCCCAAAAATAATATAAAATAGCATATTAATGCATATAAAACATCCAAAACAGATAATATAATAACATGGAACAATCAAAAATTATAGATACGTTGGAGACATATCAAGCATCCCCAAGCTTAATTCCTGCTCGTCCTCTGGTAGGTAAATGATAAAAACAGAATTTTTGATGTGGAATGCTACCTAACATATTTATCCATGTAATTCTCTTTATTGTCGCATGAATGTTCTGATCCGAAAGATTCAAAACAAAAGTTTAATATTGACATAAAAAACAATAATATTTCAAGCATACTAACAAGGCAATTATGTCCTCTCAAAATAACATGGCCAAAGAAATCTTATCCCTACAAAATCATATAGTCTGGTTATGCTCAATCTTCATCACACAAAATACTCAAATCATGCACAACCCCGATGACAAGCCAAGCAATTGTTTCATACTTTTGATGTTCTCAAACCTTTTCAACTTTCACGCAATACATGAGCGTGAGCCATGGACATAGCACTATGGTGGAAGAGAATATGGTGGTTGTGGAGGAGACAAAAAGAGGGAGATAGTATCACATCAACTAGGTGTATCAACAGGCTATGGAGATGCCCATCAGTAGATATCAATGTGAGTGAGTAGGGATTGCCATGCAACATATGCACTAGAGCTATAAGTTTATGAAAGCTCAAAAAGAAACTAAGTGGGTGTGCATCCAACTTGCTTGCTCATGAAGACCTAGGGCATTTGAGGAAGCCCATCATTGGAATATACAAGCCATGTTCTATAATGAAAGATTCCCACTAGTATATGAAAGTGACAAAATAAGAGACTCTATATCATAAAGATCATGGTGCTACTTTGAAGCACAAGTGTGGAAAAAGGATAGTAACATTGCCCCTTCTCTCTTTTTCTCTCATTTTTTTTTCTTTTTTTCTTTTCTTTTTCATTTTTTGTCTTTTTTTTCTTGGCTTCTTTGGACTCTTTTTTTGGCTTCTTTGGCCTTTTTTTTGTTTTCCTCACATGGGATAATGCTCTGATAATGGTGATCATCACACTTCTATTTACTTACAACTCTAAAAATTACAACTCAATGCTTAGAACAAAATATGACTCTATGTGAATGCCTCCGGTGGTGTATCGGGATGTGCAATGAATCAAGAGTGACATGTATGAAAGAATTATGAAAGGTGGCTTTGCCACAAATATGATGTCAACTACATGATCATGTAAAGCAATATGACAATGATGAAGCGTGTCATAATAAATGGAACGGTGGAAAGTTGCATGGCAATATATCTCGGAATGGCTATGGAAATGCCATAATAGGTAGTTATAGTGGCTGTTTTGAGGAAGGTATATGGTGGGTGTATGGTACCGGCGAAAGTTGCGCGACACAAGAGAGGCTAGCAATGGTGGAAGGGTGGGAGTGCGTATAATCCATGGACTCAATGTTAGTCATAAAGAACTCACATACTTATTGCAAAAATCTATTAGTCATCGAAACGAAGTACTATGCGCATGCTCCTAGGGGGATAGATTGGTAGGAAAATACCATCGCTCGTCCCCGACCGCCACTCATAAGGAAGACAATCAATAAATACTTCATGTTCCAACTTCGTTACATAACGGTTCACCATACGTGCATGCTACGGGACTCACAAACCTCAACACAAGTATTTCTCAAGTTCACAATTACTCCACTAGCATGACTCTAATATCACCATCTTCATATCTCAAAATAATCATAAATAATCAAACTTCTCATTGTATTCAATGCACTTTATATGAAAGTTTTTATTATATCCCTCTTGGATGCCTATCATATTAGGACTAATTTTATAACCAAAGCAAATTACCATGCTGTTCTAAAAGACTCAAAATAATATAAGTGAAGCATGAGAGTTCATCAATTTCTATAAAATAAAGCCACCGCCGTGCTCTAAAAAGATATAAGTGAAGCACTAGAGCAAAATTGCCTAGCTCAAAATTTATAAGTGAAGCACATAGAGTACTCTAGTAAATCACGATTCATGTGTGTCTCTCCCAAAAGGTGTGTACAGCAAGGATGAATGTGGCAAACTAAAAAGCAAAGACTCAAATTATACAAGATGCCCCAAGCAAAATACATATCATGTGGTGAATAAAAATATAGCCTCAAGTAAAGTTACTGATAGACGAAGATGAAAGAGGGGATGCCTTCCGGGGCATCCCCAAGCTTAGGCTTTTGGTTGTCCTTGAATATTACCTTGGGGTGCCTTGGGCATCCCCAAGCTTAGACTCTTGCCACTCCTTATTCCATAGTCCATCAAATCCTTACCCAAAACTTGAAAACTTCACAACACAAAATCAACAGAAAATCTTATAAGCTCCGTTAGTATAAGAAAATAAATCACCACTTTCAGGTACTGTTGCAAACCCATTCTTTATTTATATTAGTGTAATATCCACTCTATTCCAACTTTTCCATGGTTCATACTAAAGAAAATATGCCCTAGAGGCAATAATAAAGTTAATATTTATTTCCTTATTTCATGATAAATGTTTATTATTCAAGCTAGAATTGTATTAACCAGAAACTTAGTACATGTGTGAATACATAGACAAAACATATTGTCCCTAGTATGCCTCTACTTGACTAGCTCGTTTATCAAAGATGGTTATGTTTCCTAACCATAGACCTGTGTTGTCATTTGATGAACGGGATCACATCATTAGGAGAATGATGTGATGGGCATGACCCATCTATTAGCTTAGCATTGGGATTGTTACAGTTTCATTGCTACTACTCTCTTCATGACTTATACAAGTTCCTCGGACTATGATATTATGCAACTCCTGAATACCGGAGGCACTTTGTGTGCTACCAAATGTCACAACATAAATGGGTGATTATAAAGGTGCTCTACAGGTGTCTCCGAAGGTGTTTGATGGGTTGGCATAGATCAAGATTAGGATTTGTCACGCCGTGTTTCGGAGAGGTGTCTCTGGTCCCTCTCAGTAATACCCATCACTATAAGCCTTGCAAGCATTGTAACTAATGAGTTAGTTGCGGGATGAAGTATTATGGAACAAGTAAAAAGACTTGTCGGTAATTATATTGAACTAGGTATGACGATACCGATGATCGAATCTCGGGCAAGTAACATACCGATGACAAAGCGAACAACGTATGTTGTTATACGATTTGACCGATAAAGATCTTCGTAGAATATGTACGAACCAATATGAGCATTCAGGTTCCGCTATTGGTTATTGACCGGAGACATGTCTCGGTCATGTCTACATAGTTCTCGAACCCGTAGGGTCCGCACGCTTAACGTTCGATGACGATTGGTATTATGAGTTTATGTGATATGATGTACCGAAGGTTGTTCGGAGTCCCGGATGAGATCACGGACTTGATGAGGAGTCTCAAAATGGTCGAGACATAAAGATTGATATATTGGACGGCTATGTTCAGACACCAGAAGTGTTCCGGAGAAGTTTTCGCTAAAACCGGAGTGTTAGAGGGTTATCGGAACCCCCGGGGAAACTAATAGTCCTCGATGGGCCTTAGTGGAGAGAGAGGGGCATCCAGGGCAGGCCGTGCGCCCCCTCCCCCTTGGGTCCGAATTGAACTAGGAAGGAGGGCGGCGCCCCCCTTTCCTTCTTCCTCTCCCTCTCCTTCCTTCCCCTTCCCTCCCTTTTGGTGGAAACCTACTAGGACTTGGAGTCCTAGTAGGATTCCCCTCTTGGGGGCACGCCAAGGAGGGCCGTGTCGGCCTCCCCTCTCCTCCTTTATATACGGGGGAGGGGGCACCCCATAGACACACAAGTTGATCTTTAGCCATGTGCGATGCCCCCCTCCACAGATTTCCACCTCGGTCATATCATCATAGTGCTTAGGCGAAGCCCTGCACCGGTAACTTCATCATCACCATCACCATGGTGTCATGCTGACAGAACTCTCGCTCGGCCTCAGCTAGATCTATAGTTCGAGGGACGTCACCGAGCTGAACGTGTGCAGATCGCGGAGGTGTCCTGCGTTCAGTACTTGATCGGTTGGATCACAAAGACGTTCGATTACATCAACCACGTTACTTAACACTTCCGCTTTTGGTCTGCAACGGTACGTGGACACACTCTCCCCTCTCGTTTCTATGCATCGCCTAGATAGATCTTACGTGATCATAGGATTTTTTTTTGAAATGACTGCATTACCCAACAGTGGCATCAGAGCCAGGTCTATGCATAGATGTTATATGCACGAGTAGAACAAAGTGTTGTGGGCGATAATAGTCATACTGTTTACCACCAACGACTTACTTTGATTCGGCGGTATTGTTGGATGAAGCGGCCCGGACTGACATTACATGACCGCGTTCATAAGACTGGTTCTACCGACGTGCTTTTGCACAAAGGTGGCTGGCGGGTGTCTGTTTCTCCAACTTTAGTTGAATCGAGTTTGACTATGGCCGGTCCTTTGTTGAAGGTTAAAATGGCACACTTGACGAAAAATCGTTGTGGTTTCGATGCATAGGTAAGAACGTCTCTTGCTAGAAGCCCATAGCAGCCACGTAAAACTTGCAATAACAAAGTAGAGGACGTCTAACTTGTTTTTGCAGGGCTTGCTGTGATGTGATATGGTCAAGGCATGATGTGATATAAATTGTTGTATGAGATGATCATGTTTTGTAACAAAGTTATCAGCAACTGGCAGGAGCCATATGGTTGTCGCTTTATTGTATGCAATGCAATCGCCATGTAATTGTTTTACTTTATCACTAAGCGGTAGTGATAGTCGTAGTAACAATAGTTGGCGAGACAATAACGATGCTACGATGGAGATCAAGGTGTCGCGCCGGTGACGATGGAGATCATGACGGTGCTTTGGTGATGGAGATCATGAGCACAAGATGATGATGGCCATATCATGTCACATATTTTGATTGCATGTGATGTTTATCTTTTATGCATCTTATTTTGCTTAGTACGGCGGTAGCATTATAAGATGACCCCTTACTAAATTTCAAGGTATAAGTGTTCTCCCTGAGTATGCACCGTTGCTACAGTTCGTCGTGCCGAGACACCATATGATGATCGGGTGTGATAAGCTCTACCTTCACATACAACGGGTGCAAGCCAGTTTTGCACATGCAAAATACTCGGGTTAAACTTGATGACCCTAGCATATGCAGATATGGCCTCGGAACACTAAGACCGAAAGGTCGAACATGAATCATATAGCAGATATGATCAACATAGTGATGTTCACCATTGAAAACTACTCCATCTCACGTGACGATCGAACATGGTTTAGTTGATTTGGATCATGTGATCACTTAGATGACTAGAGGGATGTCTATCTAAGTGGGAGTTCTTAAGTAATATGATTAATTAAACTTTAATTTATCATGAACTTAGTCCTGATAGTTATTTTGCATGTCTATGTTATTGTAGATCAATGGCCCGTGCTACCGTTCCTTTGAATTTTAATGCATTCCTAGAGAAAGCTAAGTTGAAAGATGATGGCAGCAACTACACGGACTGGGTCCGTAACTTGAGGATTATCCTCATTGCTGCACAAAAGAATTACGTCTTGTAAGCACCGCTGGGTGCCAGGCATGCTGCAGATGCTACTGATGATGTTCATAACATCTGGCAGAGCAAAGCTGATGACTACTTGATAGTTCAGTGTGCCATGATTTACGACTTAGAATTGAGACTTCAAAGATGTTTTGAACGTCATGGAGCATATGAGATGTTCCAGGAGTTGAAGTTAATATTTCAAGCAAATGCCCGAGTTGAGAAATATGAAGTCTCCAACAAGTTCTACAGCTGCAAAATGGAGGAGAATAGTTCTGTCAGTGAACACATACTCAGAATGTGTGGGTACCATAACCACTTGACTCAGCTGGGAGTTAATCTTCCTGATGATAGTGTCATTGACAGAGTTCTCCAATCACTGCCACCAAGCTATAAAGGCTCTGTGATGAACTATAATATGCAAGGGATGAACAAGACTATTACCGAGCTCTTCGCAATGCTAAAGGCTGCGGAGGTAGAAATCAAGGAGCATCAAGTGTTGGTGGTCAACAAGACCACTAGTTTCAAGAAAAAGGGCAAAGGGAAGAAGGGGGACTTCAAGAAGAACGGCAAGGAAGTTGTTGCTCAAGAGAAGAAACCCAAGTCTGGACCTAAGCCTGAAACTGAGTGCTTCTACTATAAAGGGACTGGTCACTAGAAGTGGAACTGCCCCAAGTATTTGGCGGATAAGAAGGATGGCAAAGTGAAAGGTATACTTGATATACATGTTATTGATGTGTACCTTACTAATGCTCGTAGTAGCGCCTGGCTATTTGATACTGGTTCTGTTGCTCATATTTGCAACTCGAAACAAGGGCTACGGATTAAACGAAGATTGGCTAAGGACGAGGTGACGATGCATGTGGGAAATGGTTCCAAGGTCGATGTGATCGCCGTCGACACACTACCTCTACATCTACCATCGGGATTAGTTTTAGACCTGAATAATTGTTATTTGGTGCCAGCGTTGAGCATGAACATTATATCTGGATCTTGTTTGATGCAAGACAATTATTCATTTAAATGGAGAACAATGGTTGTTCTATTTATATGAATAATATTTTTTTATTGTCATGCACCCTTGCCGAGTGGTCTATTTTTGTTGAATCTCGATAGTGATGTATTCATAATGTTGAAGCCAAAAGATGCAAAGTTGATAATGATAGTGCAACTTATTTGTGGCACTACCGTTTGAGTCATATCAATGTAAAGCGCATGAAGAAACTCCATGCTGATGGACTTTTGAAATCACTTGATTATGAATCACTTGGTGATTGCGAACTGTGCCTTATGGGCAAGATGACTAAAACTCCGTTCTCCGGAACAACGGAATGAGCTACTGACTTGTTGGAAATAATACATACCGATGTATGCGGTTCAATGATTGTTGAGGCTTGTGGCAGGTATCATTATTTTCTTACCTTCACAGATGATTTGAGCAGATATGGTTATATCTACTTAATGAAACATAAGTCTGAAGCATTTGAAAAGTTCAAAGAATTTTAGAGTGAAGTGGAAAATCATCGTAACAAGAAAATAAAGTTTCCACGATCTGATCGTGGAGGAGAATATTTGAGTTACGAGTTTGGTCTTCATTTGAAACAACATGGGGTAGTTTCACAACTAACGCCACCTGGAACACCACAGCGAAATGGTGTGTCCGTACCCTAACCTCACTTTATTGGATATGGTGCGATTTATGATGTCTCTTACTGATTTACCGCTATCGTTTTGGGCTAATGCTTTAGAGACGGCTGCATTCACTTTAAATAGGGCACCATCAAAATCTGTTGAGACGACACCTTATGAACTGTGGTTTGGCAAGAAACCAAAGTTGTCGTTTCTTAAAGTTTGGGGCTGCTATGCTTATGTGAAAAAGCTTCAAGCTAATAAGCTCGAACCCAAATCGGAGAAGTGCGTCTTCATAGGATACTCAAAGGAAACTATTGGGTACACCTTCTATCACAGATCCGAAGGCAAAATCTTTGTTGCTAAGAATGGATCCTTTCTAGAGAAGGAGCTTCTCTTGAAAGAAGTGAGTGGGAGGAAAGTAGAACTTGATGAGGTAATTGTACCTTCTCCCTTATTGGAAAGTAGTTCATCACAGAAATCAGTTCCAGTGATTCCTACACCAATAAGTGAGGAAGTTAATGATGATGATCATGAAACTTCAGATCAAGTTACTACCGAACCTCGTAGGTCTTCCAGAGTAAGATCCGCACCAGAGTGATATGGTAATCCTATTCTGGCAGTCATGTTACTAGACCATGGTGAACCTACGAACTATTAGGAAGCGATGATGAGCCCAGATTCCATGAAATGGCTTGAGGCCATGAAATCTGAGATGGGATCCATGTATGTGAACAAAGTGTGGACTTTGGTGGACTTACCCGATGATCGGCAAGCCATAGAAAATAAATGGATCTTTAAGTAGAAGACCGACGCAGACGGTAATGTTACTGTTTACAAAGCTCGACTTGTTGCGAAAGGTTTTCAACAAGTTCAAGGAGTTGGCTACGATGAGACTTACTCCTAGGATGCTTAAGTCTGTACGAATCATGTTAGCAATTGCCGCATTTTATGATTATGAAATTTGGCAGATGGATGTCGAAACTGCATTCCTGAATGGACTTCTGGAAGAAGAGATGTATATGATGCAACTAGAAGGTTTTGTCGATCCAAAGGGTGCCAACAAAGTGTGCAAGCTCCAGCGATCCATTTATGGACTAGTGCAAGCCTCTCGGAGTTGGAATAAACGCTTTAATAGTGTGATCAAAGCATATGGTTTTGTACAGACCTTTGGAGGAGCCTATATTTGCAAGAAAGTGAGTGGAAGCTTTGTAGCATTTCTAATATTATATGTGGATGACATATTGTTGATTGGAAATGATATAGAATTTATGTATAGCATAAAGGGATACATGAATAAGAGTTTTTCTATGAAAGACCTCGGAGAAGCTGCTTACATATTGGGCATCAAGATCTATAGAGATAGATCAAGACGATTAATTGGACTTTCACAAAGCACATATCTTGATAGAGTTTTGAAGAAGTTCAAAATGGATCAGTCAAAGAAAGGGTTCTTGCCTGTGTTACAAGGTGTGAAGTTGAGTCAAACTCAATGCCCAACCACTGCAAAAGATAGAGAGAAAATGAAAGTTATCCTCTATGCTTTAGTCATAGGTTCTATCATGTTTGCAATGTTGTGTACCAGACCTGATGTGTGCCTTGCTATAAGCATAGCAGGGAGGTTCCAAAGTAATCCTGGAGTGGAGCACTCGACAGCGGTCAAGAACATCCTGAAATACCTGAAAAGGACTAAGGATATGTTTCTTGTTTATGGAGGTGAAAACGAGCTCGTCGTAAACGGTTACGTCGATGCAAGCTTTGACACTGATCCGGATGACTCTAAGTCGCAAACCAGATATGTATTTTTATTGAATGGAGGAGCTGTCAGTTGCTGTAGTTCTAGGCAGAGCGTCGTGGCGGGATCTACGTGTGAAGCGGAGTACATTGCTGCTTCGGAAGTAGCAAATGAAGGAGTTTGGATGAAGGAGTTCATATCCGATCTAGGTGCCATACTTAGTGCATCGGGTCCAATGAAAATCTTTTGTGACAATATTGGTGCAATTGCCTTGGCAAAGGAATCCAAATTTCACAAGAGAACCAACCACATCAAGAGACGCTTCAATTCCATCTGTCATCAAGTGTTAGAGGGGGACATAGAGATTTGCAAGATACATACTGTTGGGGATATAACTATTTGTGTAAGCCGCCCAGGAGGGGCCGGGTTATGCAAAGAAGACTCACCAGAAAGAAGCCCAAGACCAAAGCATGAAGATGGTGGTTCATAGAGGGCTTAAGGCCCACAGGCGACTTAAGGCCCGTTGTAATAAGCCGCCACAGTAATATGACTTGTATCATAAGTTAGACTTAACTAGTCACCAAGCCGGACACTGTTTATAAGCCGGTCAGGACTCTGTAAGCCGCAGGGCATCAACCTGTGTATATAAGGGGACGACCTGTTGGCGGCTTAGGGCAAGAAACAATTCATCAAGAGCCGGGCATAGCATATCTCGCTCCCTGGTCATCGAAACATCAATACCAACCCAACTAGATGTAGGCCTTACCTTCACCGTAAGGGGCTGAACTAGTATAAAACCTCTCGTGTCCCTTGTCCCGATTAACCCCTTCAAGCTTCCTAGTTGCAATGGCTCCACAACTAAGTCCTTTCACAAGGACATCTGACGTGACAATTCCACGACAGTTGGCGCCCACCGTGGGGCCAGCGCACGGTGGATTTGAGTTCTTGGCAACTTCGAAGGGCTCAAGGGATACGCAGTGGGCCGGATGACCAAGAGTCGTCGCGGCAAGATCTACATCAACGATGAAGGCTGGGGCCCTGACGCCGGCTCAATTGAGTACGGGTACCGGGTCCCCTTCGAAGGGATCCACGTCTTCATCGGCCAGATTGGTGAGCCGGGACCTTAGCCGGACAACTGCACCGACCTCGTCGAGACGGCTCAGCGTGCGAAACCCGCCTGAGCTCAACCCGGCATGAAGCGTGTCTTTGTGGGATGCGTCCACAGAGAAGAGCTTTCTGAAGGACCTGAAGATGGTGGTGAGACGACCGTCCTCTCTGATGGTGATTCGTCCGCCGGTTCAACAGATTCGCTGTATCAAGTACAAGATGTCGTGCTCGGGGGCTGTTCCGATGGCTTCAATATTCCGGACCCCTGTGAGTCACCGAATTGGGCAGGAGTCTTCATGGATGGGACTCAACCCGGCCAAAACTCTATAGCAGTTGCAGCAATTACGTCCGGGATAGGGAGAGCCGGGGCAGGTGGCCTTGTGCGCCCGCCGGCTCAGGTGCTGATAGACCTCATGGACAAGCTTACGACCCTGTTAACCGCCACGGTTATCCCTGCAAACAAAGATAAGCATGACACAGAGGTGGCACGGGTACGTGAGGAGATAGCTCAGGCCAAGGAGGCCTTGGCAGCTGAGGATACTAGACTAGCTACGGAGTGGGCGGCTCTCGATGCCCGGGCACAATGGTTGTAGTCAGAAGCTTACCAGCTCACGATGAGCTTAAACACGTCCAATGAGGTAATGAGGAGGAGACACCAGAAGACCAAATCCCTCTTACCTCCGAATTATGACCCTTGGGTTCTGTTTGCTACACCCGGAGCTGGCCCAAGTAACCCGCCAGATGCAAATCAGTTTATGACAGCCGGAACAGGGTCAAGAGATACTTCGAGAGATCCATGAAGGAGATTGTGGTCATCATGCCGGTTCAAAATCTCTAGTGGCCAAGGCTTTCCGTCATGGGTTTTATTGGCTGACGACTCATGCTGATGCAGAGGATCTTGTTAACAAATGTGACGGATGTCAAAAATTCTCACGACGAGCTCATGTGCCGGCTCAAGAATTGAGGATGATTCCAATTACTTGGCTGTTTGCAGTCTGGGGGCTTGACATGGTGGGACCCTTCAAGAGGTCTAAGGATAAAAATACACACCTCCTGGTGGCAGTGGATAAATTTACAAAATGGATTGAGGCAGAGCCGGTCAGTCAGTATGATGCAGCCACAGCGGTTCAGTTCATAAAAAAGGTGATCTTTCATTTTGGTTTTCCACATAGCATCATAACTGATAATGGCACTAATCTCTCCAAGGGTGCCATGGAAGAGTTCTGTCAACGAGAGCATATACGGCTTGACGTTTCGGCTGTTGCTCATCCTCAATCCAATGGTCAAGCAGAAAGAGCTAATCAGGAGATCTTGAGGGTTATCAAACCACGACTCTTGGTCCCCTTACATCGGACTCCGGGTTGTTGGGTGGAGGAGTTACCCTTTGTGCTGTGGAGCATCAATACTACGCCTAACAGATCCACGGGTTATACACCTTTCTTCATGGTTTATGGAGCAGAGGCAGTTCTGCCAAGTGATATCCGGCATGATTCACCCCGAGTGGCGGCTTATGTTGAGGCTAGTAATGAAGAAGCTCGTCAGGAGGCACTGGACTTGTTGGATGAGGAGCGAGACTTGGCAATAGCCCGCTCAGCGATTTACCAACAAGACCTTCGTTGCTACCACAGCCGCCGGGTCAGAAGCAGAACCTTTCAGGAAGGCAACTTAGTGCTCCGGCTCATCCAGGATCAGTCTGATATGCACAAGCTATCCCCTCCTTGGGAAGGACCCTTTGTGGTCAGCAAGAATCTGAACAATGGGTCATATTACCTCATTGATATTCGAGAGCACAAATACTCACGTAAGTCGGAGGAAGAGACCCGCCGGCCGTGGAATATAGCCCATCTTTGGCCTTACTATACTTAAGCCACCGGCTCTCAAGATGTATATATTTTGACGATGTATATATTATAAAGCAATAAAGCAGGACCTCTGTCCTTTTTCTTTACCCTCAAAATTCTATATGTCTTTTTTGTGAGATGGTGGAAACAACCAACAGGGAACGGATCATATCTGAATCTGGCTTTTCCTTTGGTCCGGCTTATGATCATATCTGAATCTAGCCATGATCACTTGGGGGCTTCCTATTCAAACATAGGTTGTATTCGAACCAAAGAGAACATAGTTGTCGATACCCATTTGATGAGCATACTGCCAAACCCACTTGGGGGCTTCTTGATCATATTTGAATCACAGCATAACCCCTTTGGGTCTGACGTGGATCGTATTCGAATCAGCGTCATTAAACAACTCTTATGGTCACTTGGGGGCTTCCTGTTCAAACATAGGTCGTATTCGAACCAAAGAGAACATAGCTGTCGATACCCACTTGATCAACATCACCAAAGCCACTGGGGGCTATATGATCGTATCCGAATCTTAGATTAACCCCTTTGGGACGGTTTACTAATCGTATTCGAATCAGAAGCCTGTGAAAGTTGTTTATTATCCATCATAAGTATAATTACTTTGATTATCTTGAGACCTTTCCTAAAGGTGTTCTGAGATGGTTTTTGATTCTTCCGGTTTAATATTTACCACCCCAGGTTGTTAAGTGCTGGGTGAACATCATATGAGCAAGAAAGATTATCAAAGGATCGCAGGTATGCTATTATGCTTATGTTTAGCAAGTATAGTCATAAACCAGCCTTTATATGATGTTTTTTGGTTTGCGTTCCGGGTTATCAATACTTTCTGTGACCCCTGACGCGATAAAATGCCAAGGGAATTTTTGCTTGTTTTATGTGCAGAATAAGGCAAGCAACCTTTAAAATGCCAAGGAAATAAAAGCCAAAAATATATAGTAGTAGCGGCTTACGAAAGGGTTAAGCGCTAGGAACATGCGCGAAGGCATGACGAACATTGGGAAGTTTTTTTACCCTATTACAAGACTCCCAGAGTCTGAATAAATGAAGCATTGTTTTTTGCAAAACACCTGGTGTCGTGGATTTGTCACAGCAGATGTCCTAGCGAAAGGACTTAGTCGTGGAGCCATCGCTACGAGTTTACTTGAAGGGGTTAAAGCGGACACAAAGACACGAGGGTTTTATACTAGTTCGGCCCCTTCGATGAAGGTAAAAGCCTACGTCTAGTTGTGATGGAATTGATGTGGTCTCGATGGCTAGGGAGCAAACAAGCTTCGCCTAGACTCGAGTTGTCGTCTGTCTCCTGAACCGCCGCCGGGTCGTCCCCTTATATACACGGGTGACGCCCGTCGGTCCGAAGAGTCCCAACCGGTCCATACTCGTATCCCGGTTGGTATCTCTCTGTTCCTAACTTACAATACAAGTTACACATCCGGCCGGTTTACGGCTACAGGTTCTAAACCGACTATAGGCCTTGGGCCTTCATCTGCTTATACCACTAATGAAGTTAACCCGGCCCAAGTAGGCCGGTTTACGCCTAGTGGTAATATCCCCAACATTAGGCCCCAGATTGATTTGAACTGGTTCATGTCAATCCTTCACAAAATCTTGTGTCTTGGACATCTTCTGGTAATTGGTAAACCGCCATGTCGTCATCATTTCTGGTTGCTGTGAACCGGCATGACGTCATCATGAAATTTTATCATTTATAACGCCCTCTTTTAATAATAGCTCCTGGATCCGCGTGCTTGACCTAGCTCTGTTGCCTTATAAATAAGACCGAAGGGTCATTTCTTTCCCTTTCCCTTCGTCCCTTCTTCTTCATCTTCCTCGCGTTGCCAGCCTTGGAGCTCCGCCACCGCCGTCAACCTCTGCCTCGCCTTGGGCCGCTGCATCAACCAGAACGTACCAGAGCATTGCGGCATCTTTCCGCATCTTCTCCGTTCCCGGTAAGCTTTCTCCTCCTCTTGCCCTAGATCTGTTCTTAGGGTTCCATGTTCGCGCTGTGTTCATCGCATGCTCATACCTGTTTTCTGACCTTGAATGAATCTGTGAACCCCTGCTGCGTTTAGTAGTAGCCTTTAAGCATCCACCTGTAGTTTCTCATCTAAGTCCATATATTTCTCGCACATACCCGCTCAATGGTTCACTTCTGTTTCTGCCTTACTCTCCAGAATATTTTCTGTTTTTGTGAGCTCGCTGTAGATCCGCGGCTGTGATAAGATCCTGTGAAACTTGTTTCTGCGTATCTAGTTATCCGTAGATTCAATTTCTTCCGATGCTTAGATCAGGCGGTTTAACTTTATCATAGACAAAAAGTTACCAAACCGGTATATACCATTAGTCCCCTGGTTGAACCGCCAGAATCCACATGATGCCGCATTATGGAAGACTGGTTTATACGTACTGCCTCCGGTCTACCGTAGTTTAGATCAACACCTTCTTTTATCCAGCATGTTCTTGAACCGGATCACCTATTTCTTGTAGATCTCGCCATGGCCAAACAAGTGTATGAGTGCAATTGGGTTCCTTCTCGCGTCACGGAATCACAGTTGGACGATCTAGTCTTGATCGGCGCTTTAGACAGTAAAGATACGATCCACTGGAGGGTTCCTGGAAATGAATGTCCTCCCACCCCACAGGAAGGAGAGGTTGTGGTCTTCGCAGATCACTTGGCCCGGGGCTTCAAACCGCCCGGTTCTAAATTTTACCGGGATGTGTTAGCCAATTTTCAGCTCCGTCCACAGGATATTGGCCCCAACTCTGTTACCAATCTATGCCACTTTCAAGTGCTCTCTGAGGCATACCTTCAAGAGGAGCCTTCAGTTGAGTTGTTTAGAGACCTCTTCCATTTAAACCGTCGCACTGAATTCACCGATGGCCCCAACACTGAATTGGGCGGTATGGCCATTCAAAAGAGGAAGGAGATCACTTATCCCCACGTCAAACTCCACAGTCACCCCAAGGAGTGGAATGCAACTTGGTTTTATTGCAAGGATACCTCCCCTGATAATGAAAATCCCTTGCCCGGCTTCCGCCCGGAACGGCTCAGCAACACGCACCCTTTTCCACAAAGACTAAGCGCCAAGGAAAGGATTAAATACGCTCCGCAATTGTCCAAGCTCCGAGCTTTTATGGCCAACGGCTTAACGGGAATAGATCTTGCCCGCTGTTGGATATCATGGAGCATACTGCCTCTGAGCCGACGCTCTAGTTTGATGTGCCAGTATACTGATAGTGTCGATGACTCACTCCGACACACTAAAATCCAACTCCCCGATGAAGAAGTCACAGAATCTGTGAAAAAGATGCTGAATGAACCGGAGCACCTCTGTGCTCAAACCGGTCTGCCTCCTTACTGCACCACCAACAAACCGCCAGCGGTAATATTTTAATTGCTCTATTGTTGAACCGGTTACTGCTTTATATGTTTGCCATTTAATTACTGCTGATCCAGGGCGATAATCCGTTTTGGAGCAAGAAACTTCCTCAAGAAAAAACGGAGAAAGCAGGGCGGCCAATCCGTCCCAAGACCAAGGTTATTAAGAAGCCAGCTCATAAGAGAAAAACCACCGCTTCATCTGATCCAGCTATTGATGATGATGTGGGTAACCCGGACCTTGAGGTAGAACTTGACTCGCTTGGCTTATTTTTTACACGCCTTATTGATGATGATGCTTGTCAGGATGACGCTGAAGCCAGCAATGCGGAATTCGTTGAGGTAACTATTCTCTCTTCCGATTCAGAAATCTTGCCCTTGCCAAAACTTCGACAGGCAAAACGGAAAGTTAAATTTTCTCATCCTCTTGCTTATTTGGATCCTAAATTTCATATGAAAATTCAGCAACATGAAGTTCGCCGCACAACCCGGCACAGTGGCCAGGTAGTTACCTCCACCGGTTTACCAAACAGTCCGGTTCGAAAACGCCGCTCCGAGGTCTCTGACCTTTTTGTTGATTTACATCCTAAAGCGGGTTTCTTCCGTCAACCTCTTAACCCATCCGACTCCAATTATCAGGTTACTTCTCATTCATCTTCTGGTGAATCGTCGGCCACTCAGCTGCCACCGTTAAAAACGGTTCTTGGGTAAGCTAAGCTGAACATATGCTTCCAGTACACTATGCAATGGCTTATGCTTTTCCTTGACTCTTTGATTTTCTTTCAGGGCCAAACCTAAACCGAGCAAGAAAGCCCGCCTGGATAAAGCGGCTGAAGAAGATGTGGCCCCAGAACATGACCAAGCGCCGGATCGTGAAATGTTTACTTCTGAGGATATCCCCAATGATCCTCCTTTGCAAGACGATGCTATTCCCGAAGAAGGGCTTATTAATACTCCAGCCTCTGCTGATCCGCCTGCCAGCTCCATCCGATTGAGAAATCCCACACTCCTGCTGACCAAACGGCCGCGCCAACACAAACTGGCAAGTCCAAAGATGATGATGTTGTGATTACCGGTGTGGGCCACTCTGAACCCGGGAATCCTGTCACCCTTACCAAGCACACCATAAAAGAGGATTTTTCCGCTCTGAATAAAGAAAAATGGGATGTTGAACTAGAGACATATGCTGCTCTGAGTGCCCAAGATCTTCATTCCGGCTATCTAAACCGGCTTTATACTAGCCGTGACTGTGAAGCTGGTCTGGTAAAAATGATGAGGGATAAATTTGAGGTAACTTACTTCTTTACTGACTGCCTTTGCATCAATCCTCCTAGCCCCCAAGGGTCGGTTTGTAGCCTTCGTCAAACCGGGACTTGAATATGATCCTCAACACTTTTGAAATCCATTAATATAGCCCCCAAGGGCCGGTTTAACTTAGCAGAATTAGACCGGGGCTCCAACAGAAAACTACCCTTAGAACATAATTTGAGCAAATAGCCATTAGCCCTCAAGTGCCAAGTTGAATACCTGTATTGAGCTTGGTACTTTGCAATCTAGTAACTTTTGAAAATTGAAGGTTCATTAGCCCCCAAGTATCAGGCGTATAACTTTGTTATGTGGTTGATACTTCAATTTCTTGGACCGCTTGTTTAAAGCTAAATGTTGTCTGTATGCAGGCTGAGGTGAGAATCAAGGAGGACCGGATTGCTGATTTGCAGGAGGCCTTGAAAACTCAACAAGCTGAAATAGACAAGGCAAAGGAAGAATTAACCAGCGCCTTGAGCACCGCTGAACAGCTGAAGGAAGGCTTCAAGAAAGAGCGGGCTGATTGGGCCACTGAGAAGGCCGCTTTAACCAAAAGAGCGGAAAATGCTGAAGCTGCCCTTAAACCGGTGGTGGATGAACTGACGTCCGTAAAGCGGCAAATACACTCCATGACCGCTGCGATCTTTGGTAAGCTCCTTTTAACTTTTGTGATAATTTGAACCTGCTGCAGCGTAAATCCGGTTTGAAACCGTCCCTATATTGTTGTAGGCACATGCATCGGGCACTTAGGAAACGATGTGCGGAAGAAACTGAAGGCTGCCTACACCTTAGTGGAACAATTATATACCGGAGCCCAACGGATCATCACCACAGCTTCTCACAACAACCCGGCGCCCTCTTTAATCCAGGACACTCTTAGCAAGTTGTCAATGCTTCCGGCCCGGATGGAGGAGCTGAAGAAATCTGCTGCTCGAACCGGAGCTATTAACGCTTTGATCCGGGCAAAGGCATGGGTGCCAGATTTCGACCCTGTGGAAGCATCTCAAGGCTATCCCAGCCTGAAGGAAGATGGCTCTGAATTTAACGAAGAGGATTTAAGGGCAATAAACCGTGCAGTGCGCCCTCTGGCTTGTCAGTTAGCTGAAGAGGCAGACTTGACGCATTATCAAGCTCAATACAATGACCAGAACAAGCGAGTGCCTGCCCCAACTCTTGAAGCGGAGAATCTGATCCCTCCAATCCGTAAGCACACTTACGCTCCTGATATTGAACCGTCTTCCCTGATACATGAAGAGGCTGTGTTCCAAGCTTTAATGGGAATCGACTGGACCACTGTTGATTTCCAGCCAATGGGAAGAGACGAAGAAGCCGAAGCGGATGATGACGAGGAGCAGGCCTAAACCGGGAGCCGGTTTGTATAGCTGTCCTTGGAATCTTTCCAAAATAACAATGATCTTTATTCGGGCACTGTGTTGCCTTGTAACAGGATAGTTAATACTTCTATCTTGAATATGCCTTCGTGCATAAGTACTGAAGCTTTTGTTCGAAAAACCTGCCATGTCTTGGCATGAAGCTGGTTTAGCCAAGCTTTGAAGCGGAGGTTTTATAAACCATTACTGTCAACAAGGGGGGAGAAAACAGCTCCCGTATAGACCGTATTCTCCAGATTAAAGGGGAATCAAATCCATAGGCTGAACCGGAAAAAAGGTGTTTGTTGACATAAAAGGAATCCAACAAAAACTAAGAACAAACAAGCCATGAAAATAACATGGAAACAAAGGCAATGATAAAAACCGTTTGCAAAAATATGCTATACTGAGCTGATCAGATGGTATTACCATGGTCGGACAGGACCAAGCCCCCAATAGGAGTGACAATGATTCAAGTCAGCCAGGTCCCCAAATGATTCGTGGCATATATGCCAGATCAAGAGGCGTGGCAATGGTTCGGGTTCGACCAAGCCCCCAAGTGATTTTGTGGCCTTAGGCCGACCAAGAGGCGTGACTGGTTCAGACTTGACCATGTCCCCAAGTGATCTGGTGGCTGTCGCCTATCAAAAGGTGTCGCGTTGGTTCGGACACGACCAAGGCCCCAAGTGATATATAAAAAGCAAATGTCAAGGGGTAAACCGGAGGCTGCTTTAAAAACAGAACCACTCCAGGTAACCACGCATGATAAGAAAGACAGAGACCCCGCTTTAGCTGAGGCTCCGGTTTTATTATATCAAAGATAATATATACACTGTCATGATATGTACATAGATAGAGCCGATGGCTCAAGTGTAGTAAGGCCGAAGATGAGCTATATTCCACGGCCTGTTGGTCTCCTCCTCTGATGTACGTGAGTCTTTATGCTCTCGAATATCAATCAGATAGTACGACCCGTTGTGCAAATTCTTGCTGACCACGAAAGGTCCCTCCCAAGGTGGGGATAACTTGTGCATATCCGTCTGGTCTTGGATGAGTCGAAGCACCAAATCTCCTTCTTGAAAAGTTCTGGTTCTAACCCGGCGACTGTGATAGCGACGAAGATCTTGTTGGTAAATTGCCGAACGGGCAGCTGCTACATCACGCTCCTCGTCCAATAGGTCCAAAGCGTCTTGCCGGGCTGTCTCATTGTCCGCTTCAACATAAGCTGCCACTCGAGGCGAATCATGCCGGATATCACTAGGGAGAACTGCCTCCGCTCCGTAGACCATAAAAATGGCGTGTATCCTGTGGATCGGTTTGGCGTAGTATTGATACTCCATAGCACAGATGGTAGCTCTTCAACCCAACATCCTGGTGTTCTTTGCAATGGGACCATAAGCCGGGGTTTGATGCCTCGCAATATCTCTTGATTAGCTCGTTCTGCTTGTCCATTGGACTGGGGGTGTGCCACTGACGACACGTCAAGCCGGATATGCTCATGTTCACAGAACTCCCTCATAGCGCCCTTAGATAAATTGGTACCATTGTCAGTAATGATGCTGTGTGGAAAACCAAACCGGAAAATCACCTTCTTGATGAACTGCACCGCTGTTGCTGCATCACACTTGCTGACAGGCTCCGCTTCAACCCACTTGGTAAATTTGTCAACTGCCACCAAAAGGTGGGTTTTCTTATCCTTGGATCTTTTAAAAGGTCCAACCATATCCAGCCCCCAAGTTGCAAACGGCCACGTTATTGGGATCATCCTCAATTCTTGAGCCGGCACATGAGCGCGCCTTGAAAATTTCTGACATCCATCACACCGTTTAACCAAGTCCTCCGCGTCAGCATGCGCTGTCAACCAGTAGAACCCGTGACGAAACGCCTTTGCCACCAGAGACTTTGAACCGGCGTGGTGTCCACAATCCCCTTCATGGATTTCTCTTAAGATTTCACAGCCTTCCTCAGGAGAAACACAACGTTGAAACGCCCCTGATACACTGCAATGATGCAATTCACCATTGACAATCGTCATAGACTTGGATCGCCGGACTATCTGCCTGGCTAGAATCTCATCCTCTGGTAACTCCCCCGGTTCATGTACGCAAGATAAGGAACTGTCCAATCCGGAATAACATGCAGAGCTGCCACCAATTGAGCCTCCGGATCAGGAATAGCCAAATCCGCTTCACCTGGGAGCTTGACTGACGGGTTGTGCAACACGTCCAAAAAGACATTAGGCGGGACCGGTTTACGCTGAGAGCCCAACCGGCTTAAAGCATCCGCCACTTCATTCTTCCGACGGTCCACATGATCCACTTGATAACCCTTGAAACAACCCGCAATATTATCCACTTCCCGACGATATGCAGCCATGAGCGGGTCCTTAGAATCCCAAGTGCCAGACACCTGTTGAGCCACTAGGTCCGAGTCACCAAAGCACTTAACCCGGCTTAAATTCATCTCTTTAGCCATCCGGAGACCATGGAGCAAGGCTTCGTACTCAGCTGCATTATTAGTACAAGGGAACATTAAGCGGAGAACATAACAAAACTTATCACCTCGTGGGGAAGTTAATACGACTCCAGCCCCCGAGCCTTCCAATTGCCTGGATCCGTCAAAATGAATAGTCCAATATGTGTGATCCGGCTTCTCCTCTGGTGCTTGTAACTCCGTCCAGTCATTGATGAAATCAACAAGTGCTTGAGACTTCACTGCCGTCCGAGGCACATACTTCAGTCCGTGTGGCCCAAGCTCTATAGCCCACTTGGCAATCCGGCCAGTCGCCTCCCGGTTCTGTATAATATCACCCAAGGGAGCTGAACTGACCACTGTGATGGGGTGCCCTTGAAAATACTGCTTCAACTTCCGACTGGCCATAAAAACACCATAGACCAGCTTCTGCCAATGCGGATATCTTTGCTTGGATTCAATAAGCACCTCGCTGATATAATAAACCGGCCGCTGAACCGGATATTCCTTGCCTGCCTCTTTGCGTTCCACCACAATAGCCACGCTAACTGCCCGAGCATTGGCCGCTACGTATAATAACAGTGGCTCCTTGTCGACCGGAGCTGCAAGAACAGGCGGATTGGCTAACTGCCGCTTCAGGTCCTCAAATGCTTCATCAGCAGCCGGACTCCAAATGAAATGGTCTGTCTTCCTCAGCATTTGGTACAAAGGAATGGCCTTCTCTCCGAGGCGGCTGATAAACCGGCTTAGTGCGGCGATTCGGCCCGCCAAGCGCTGAACATCATTGATGCACTTCGGTTTAGCCAAGGAGGTGATAGCTGCAATCTTCTCCGGATTAGCCTCAATTCCTCTATTAGACACCAGGAAACCCAGTAACTTGCCTGCCGGAACACCAAAGACACACTTGGCCGGATTAAGCATCATCTTGTAAACCCGCAAGTTGTCAAAGGTTTCCTTCAAGTCATCCACCAGCGTCTCCTTCTGCCTTGACTTTACTACAATATCATCCACATAGGCGTGCACATTGCGGCCGATCTGTTTATGCAGGCAATTCTGTACACACCGTTGGTAGGTGGCTTGGGCACTCTTGAGTCCGAAGGGCATAGACACATAGCAGAAGGCTCCAAAGGGAGTAATAAACGCTGTTTTCTCCTGGTCCTTAACCGCCATTTTGATCTGATGATATCCAGAGTATGCATCCAAAAAACTCAAACGCTGACAACCTGCCGTGGCATCAATGATCTGGTCAATGCGGGGGAGGGCAAAAGGATCTGCTGGACAGGCCCTGTTAAGATCTGTGTAATCCACACACATACGCCAAGTGCCATTTTTCTTAAGAACCAGCACCGGATTAGCAAGCCACTCTGGATGGAACACCTCAATGATAAAGCCAGCTGCCAAAAGCCTGGCCACTTCCTCTCCAATGGCCTTTCGCCTTTCTTCGTTAAACCGGCGGAGGAATTGTTTCACCGGTTTATACTTAGGATCCACATTAAGAGTGTGCTCAGCGAGTTCCCTCGGTACACCTGGCATGTCGGATGGCTTCCATGCGAAGATGTCCCGATTCTCACGGATGAACTCGATGAGCGCGCTTTCCTATTTGGGATCCAAATTAGTACTGACAGTGAACTGCTTGGATGAATCGCCGGGCACGAAGTCAACAAGCTTGGTCTCAGCTGCCGATTTGAACTTCAGATCTGAATCATGCTCTGTAGTTGGCTTCTTCAAAGGAGTCATATCCGCCGGATCGACATTGTCCTTATAATACTTCAACTCCTCCGTGGCACAGACCGACTCTGCATAAGCCGCATCACCTTCCTCACATTCCAAAGCGACCCTACGGCTCCCATGAACCGTTATTGTCCCCTTGTAACCCGGCATCTTGAGCTGCAAGTAGATATAACAAGGCCGCGCCATGAACTTGGCGTAAGCCGGCCGGCCAAACAAGGCATGATACGGGCTCCGGATCTTCACCACCTCAAATGTTAGTTTTTCCGACCGGGAGTCGTACTCGTCCCCAAAAGCCACATCCAGGGCTATCTTACCAACAGGATATGCAGATTTGCCAGGCACCACACCATGGAACACCGTATTCGACGGTCTGAGATCTTTGTCTGTTAAACCCATGCGGCGGAATGTCTCATAGTACAGTATGTTAATACTGCTTCCTCCATCCATGAGTACCTTGGTGAATTTATAACCCCCCACCTGAGGGTCTACCACTAATGCTAGCTGGCCCGGATTATCAACCCGGGGCGGGTGATCCTCTCTGCTCCACACGATAGGCTGCTCCGACCAGCGCAAGTAACGTGGTAAGGCCGGTTCAACAGAATTCACCGCTCGCTTGTGGAGTTTTCGGTCGCGTTTATCCAAACTAGTTGTGAAAACATGATATTGCCCATTGTTCAACTGTTTTGGCTGGCTCTGATAACCCGACTGCTGCTGCTGCTGCTGGCTGTTCTGATTATTCTGATGATTGTGACCGCCCTGATTGCGACCTGAACCGGAAGCTCCATCGTGATCCGGCCCGTGGAAACCGGACCCTGAACCGCCACCTGATCCGTGATCATACCGGAAGGCATTAGAGTTTTTGAACTCCTGCATGATATAACAATCTTTCCAAAGGTGGTTAGCCGGCGCCTCCTTCGTCCCGTGCTTCGGGCAAGGCTGATTCAGCAAATAATTCAAACGGCTTGCGTTAGGATTGGGAGCCCCATTACGATTTGCCGCTTTACCTCTGCGCCGCTGCCCCCTGTCCTGTGTATTAGTGTTGGCCACAAAGTCCATGCTGCCATCCACCTTGCGCTTGCCTCCGTTTCCATGACCCGCCGGTTTATACTGCTGCTGTTTGGAGTTGCTATTCTTCCTTCCCTTCCCTGCTTCATCATCATCAGTCTCGGGATCCTTGGTACTGTCCGAATCAGCATACTTCACTAGAGCGGCCATGAGGGTTCCCATGTCATTACAGAACCGCTTCATGCGTCCCAATTTCAATTTTAAGGGCTCAAACCGGCAGTTGCCTTCCAGGGTTAAGATCGCAGAGTCAGCATTAATCCTGTCGGACGAGTGCAAAATTTCCGAAACGCGGCGCACCCAATGGGTCGTTGATTCTCCTTCCCCCTGGACACAAGCCGCCAGGTCTACTATGGATTTGGGCTGCTTACACGTATCCTTGAAATTCTGGATAAACCGGGCCCGCAACTGGGCCCATGAGCCGATAGAATTGGGCGGTAGGCTCTTCAACCAGGTACGCGCCGTGCCTTCAAGCATCATGGTGAAGTATTTTGCACATGCGGCCTCATCCACGTCTAACATCTCCATGGCCATCTCATAACTCTCTATCCACGCTTCAGGGGATAAATCAGCAGTGTAACTCGGCACCTTGCGTGGACCCTTGAAATCTTTGGGCAGGCGCACATTGCGTAAAGCGGGGATTAAACAAGGCACTCCCAAAGCGGATGCGACTCCTGGTCCGGCGAAGGTGGTAGGGCGAACCGGTGTAAGTTGATCCGCATCATCCTGCGCTGCTAACTCGGCTTCCCTCCGTGCCCGAGCCCGGTCCACCACATCCTGAGCATCGCGAACACCGCCTGCCGGGCTATTGCCATGTGCTGCTTCACGGCCTCGCGCATTGCTCGATATGGCCGGTTCATCCATGCGCCTGCTATAGCTCCGGCTTGGACGGGGCGTAGAGTGAATCCGATCACGGCTGTACGAGTATGCTTCCTGCTGAATCAGCGCGGTCCGGAGAAGATCCTTAACCCGGCGCGTCTCTATCGCTTGCGGAGAGTCCCCTTCGACTGGGATAGCCTCTAATCGCGCGGCAGCTGCAACAAGGTTGTCCATAGGATTAGAATAATGACCTGGGGGCGTCTGGACCGGCGGAAAATTCACAATGTTCTGCTGAGGAGGTTCCATCAGGCGAGGTTGGACCGTCCCCCTGGTCCTGGTGCCTCAATCCGGTTTGCCTCCAGGTGCTGCGGCGGATTACTGGGTCCAGCTCCTGGAGTGTGAAAGAGACTTCCGGGGATCAAACCCTAACGGCAGGCGTGATCTGTGCTTCCGCTTTAAGACCTCCTGTGATGCGTTTTGGTCAAGCATGAGTTTATAAGCCTGGGCGTCCAAAGCGGTCCACTCTGCGGCCATCCTGTCTTTTTCTGCTGCCAGATCCGCTTTGGCTTGTACGATCTGCTCTTTCACCTTCGCAATTTCTGCATTATGGGCCTCCTGATCCGCCGGATTGTCCTCTGCCATGAGCGCGGCTAGTGCATCAAACAGATCAGATAGAACTTGAACCGGCGGGCGCACAAGGCCTCCTGCCCCTGCTGCTGCTGCCGCTGATCCGGAGAACATCGCTGCGGCGGTCGAAGAGTGATTCGCCGCCTGGGTGCCAGCCATGAATATTCCAACCCGGTTGACCTGGCCCGGGGGGTCCGGAATACTGTCGCCATCGGAACAGCCCCCAACCTGGTCGTCTTGTAACTGGTATAGTGATTCGGTCTCTCCGGTCGAGGACTCGTCGCCGGAATAGACGACGGTCTCGCTACCGTGTTCTGACTCGTCCTCACGCTCTCCTCCGTGGATGACTCCAACGAAGGCACGCTTCACGGCCGGTTTAGCCTGGGTAGATCTCGCACGCTGAGCCATCTCGACGAGGTCGATGCAGATGTCCGGCTCAGGCCCCGGCTCACCGATCTTGCCGATGAAAACGTGTATGCCACCAAAGGGGACCCGGTACCCGTACTCAATCGAATCGGCCTCGGGACCCCATCCTGCGTCGTCGATGTAGATCTTGCCACGACGACTCTTGGTCATCTGGCCCACAGCATAGCCTTTGAGTCCTTTGAGCTTGCCCTCCAAGATCGTCAAACCATCGTGCGATAGCCCCACGGTGGGCGCCAACTGTCGTGGATTTGTCACGGCAGATGTCCTAGCGAAAGGACTTAGTCATGGAGCCATCGCTACGAGTTTACTTGAAGGGGTTAAAGCGGACACAAAGACACGAGGGTTTATACTAGTTCGGCCCCTTCGATGAAGGTAAAAGCCTACGTCTAGTTGCGATGGAATTGATGTGGTCTCGATGGCTAGGGAGCAAACAAGCTTCGCCTAGACTCGAGTTGTGGTTGTCTCTCCTAAACCGCCGCTGGGTCGTCCCCTTATATACACGGGTGACGCCCGTCGGTCCATAGAGTCCCAACCGGTCCATACTCGTATCCCGGTTGGTATCTCTCTGTTCCTAACTTACAATACAAGTTACACATCAGGCCGGTTTACGGCTACAGGTTCTAAACCGACTACAGGCCTTGGGCCTTCATCTGTTTATACCACTAATGAAGTTAACCCGGCCCAAGCAGGCCAGTTCACGCCTAGTGGTAATATCCCCAACACCTGGCGATTCACTCCTTTGGCGGGCTTGAAGACTCCGGGTTATCCTTCTCCGCTTCTCCGTCGGCTGTTTTGTCCTGGAAAGTTGACGAGGCCAAGTCAATGCCGCTCAAAGCTTCAAACTCAGCTTCATCATCTATTAAACCGGCTGGGTCCACTTCAGGGGCAAAACCATGCTTACGAATTGGAGGGATCACGCTGATTTGATCATATGGAGTGTTTGGAATTCTCCGGTTCTCACTGTCATAACCCGGCGAATACTTGGTAAGGTCAGTGTCGTTTCCAATAAGGGTTGCCACAGGACGTATGGCTTTGACACAGGCGGTGAAATCATGGTCATCAAATACAGTACCGTCCTCCTTCAGACTTGGGTATCCAAGGGCAAGGTCGGCCGGGTCTAGTTTTGGGAGCCATGCTTTAGCCCGGCTCAATGCGGCTACGGCTCCGGCTCTGGCGGATGCCTGCCTTAAATCCTGAATTCGCTGAGGTAGTACAGCGAGATGCTTCAGCACGTCTTGCAAAAGGCGGGGAGTGGTGTTTGATAAGGCTACAAAGACCAAGGCACGTTGTGACCCGGAGTACAGCTGTTCCACTAGAGTGTAAACTGCCTTAATCTTGATCAGCATGTTTTGCTTAAGGCTGGTACTCCTGGGGCCTGTGTGTGCACAGGCATAGCAGTAAGCCGGAGGTAATTATTACAATAGTCATTGGAAGATTACAATGTTTGAGGTTTTGCACAGTATCTTACCGAAGATGGCTAAGGCCATTTGAGATATCTGCCGTTTTAAGTCAGACAGCTCGGTTGTTGCCTCTGCAAGAGATGTTTCCGCTGTCTCGGCCCGAGTCACCAGAGAAGCTTTCTCATCAACCCAGGCTTTCTTCTCTGATTCAAAACTTTTCTTCAAATTCTCATTTTCAGAGACAGTGAATTCAAATTTGGAATTGGCCTTTTGAGTTTCAAGTTCTTGAGTTTCCAACCGGCTCTTCAGGACGGCAAGCTCTGACTCAAATTGACTTATAGTGGTCTGCATTGATACCAGGTTATGGTAAGAATCATGGTAAGATGATATTAAAGTCCCAAGTACTTTACAAGTAAAGATACTTGACACTTGGGGGCTAATGTATGCTGAAGAATTTTTTAAAACCTCTCATGCCGGGTCACACATATTAAGTCTCAAGCACTTTACAAGTAAAGATACTTGACACTTGGGGGCTAATGTGTATCATCAATTTAAGCTATCATGTCACAACCGGGTTAAATATATTCTCTTTAAAACCGGGCAAACTGACAGTAAAGAAGATTTCTAAGTCTATAGCATATTTATTCATAAGCAATAGACTTGGGGGCTGGTACAGTAAATAAGATTCAGTAAAAAAAGCATGAGTTATACCTCCGATTTGTGTTGTATTTGTTTTACCATGTCAATTTCCAGGTCACGACTATTATGCACTTGATTTAGATAGCCCGAGACTATATCACCAATGCTTAAGTGAGTATAATCAGTAATATCCTGCTTGGCCTTTCGGCGTTCGACAAGTTCTTCTTTGGCAGAACATTTGGCGAGGACAGTAGGCCGCCCAGGTTCAACAAACTGACTTTTCACAAACTCAACTTCCGGTTCAGACGTCTTGACCGGACTAGGAGCTTCCGGGTTATCGAAGCTGTTGAGAGTATCTTCAGCAGGCGGGTCAGAAGTTGGCACTGGAATGTTAGAGGCCGGTTCAGGCGGCTGATGAGTAGAGCTGTCTGGAGCAGACGTATTAATCACCGGTTCAATTACAATCGGGTCTTGAGACGGCTTATTCTTCTTTGCCCTCTTGCTGGGTTTCACTTGCATGCTGTTAACAAAGGCAGAAGGATGAATACTAAAGCATGGGTAAAGTAAAGCTCAAGGTACATAAGGCTACATTACCCGGGAGCAGTTTTGAAAGCCGGCATGTTTGATTGCATGGATTCGCCGGAAGAAGGAGAGGTATCCTGATAATTGGAGTCAGACAAATTGAGAGGTTGGCAAATTAAGCCTTCTAAAGGTAAAACAGAACGTAAATTGGAGATAACCTCAGTCCGATGCTTCCTGGTTACGTCAGGTAAGCCGAAAGAAAGTTCTGCATCTTTGTTATTCCGGGTTTGCCTCCGGTTCTCAAGCTGTTGTTGCTTCAAAAGAAATTGAGGATCTTGATAATCAAGAGGATGTGAAAATCTTACTTTCCGGGTCACCCTTCGGATCTTTTGCTTTGGCAAAGGCTCTGAGTCGGAGGAGATTATAGTTACCTCTTCATCAGCTGCTTGACTGTTCCCCGTGTCCTCCTGAAGGGATAGAATGTCAGTCAGGTAATGACAAGAGAATTAAGAAAATTTAAAGATTACCTCTTCATCATCCGAAGAAGAATCATCCAATTTGAGTAAGTCGGAGGCGCTGGGTTTCTTCTTCTTTGAGGTTCCTGTCTTGGCAGCTTTCCTTTCGGTTTTCTTGGTCGTCCTGGCTTGTTTGGCATCCTCATGGTCATATTTGACCTTTCAGAAGTTATCATCGGCCTGTGGAAAAGTATAAGGAATTATGAGTACAAAAAAGGTATAATGTAGCAAAGAGTATTTATTAAGATTGATAACTTACTGCAGGGGCTGGGTTCTTCTTGCAAAAGGGAAGTAAGCTGAAGGTGTTACTCATCACAGTGCCCTCCTTCAGCAGCGACTGGGTCGTAGCATCCACCACATCATCCGGTAAGTCGTCAGGACTATGGCGTAACGGGTCATCCTTTTCGCCTGTGTAAGTACACATTAAGCCGGAACGGCGGCTTAATGGAAGTACTCGCCAAGTGATCCAGACTCGGACCAGATCGATGTCATTTAAACCGTTTCCCAAGAGAGCTTTGATCTTCTTGATGGTGGGATTGAGAGGCAGACGCTCAACGACCGTCAATTTGTCTGATAGCGGATGGTTGGACTCAAGGCACAGGGCGCGAAAGCCAGGCAGAGGCTTCTCATCAGCCAGAGAAGTGTCCTAACAGTAGAACCATGTTTGGTTCCAATGTTTTGGGTGACTCGGTAGCTCAGCATAAGGAAAAAGGCAGTCCCTCCGTCGCTGGATCGAGATGCCGCCAAGCTCAAGACTAGGCCCGTTGGCGCGTTCATTTTGCCGATTCAAGTAAAAAAGTTCTCTGAACAAAAGCAGGCTTGGCTCCTCTCCCAAATACACTTCGCAAAAGACTTGAAAATTGCAAATATTTGACACGGAATTGGGTCCGATGTCTTAAGGTCTAAGGTCAAAGAAATTCAAGACCTCCCTGAAGAATTTTGAGCCGGGAGGAGCAAATCCCTGGCTCATATGATCCATAAAAATTATTACCTCCCCTTCTTTGGGTTGAGGCCTCTCTTTAGACGGGTCAGGGGCACGATAAGACATGACCTCCTTTTTTGGCAGGTGGCCAGATTTTACGAACTCAGCCAGTTTACTCTTGGTAACTATGGATGGGACCCAATTGCAGGTCACAGGGGCCTTGGCAGCCTTAGGAGCCATGACAACAATTGGCCTATGACAAAATATGAAGATCTGGTTCAATTTTAACCCGGAAGAAATATCTTAATTATTCAAGGTGGCGGCTTAATAAGGGGCCTAATGATATAAGGATAGCTGTGCAACAGTGTCTAAGCCGCCACATGTATCAAAAGCAGTTCAAACCTCTTAAGGTCATAAGAAGCAAGTAAGGTTAACATATCAGTGTTATCTATTTGAACCGGCTACATAGGCAGTTGAGTTTAAGCGTATTCAACAGAAGCAGTTTTCCGGGTGATACAAATAGGTTTCATAATCTGCTACTGTTGTTGGAGATCAAAGATCTGTTCTGCTAAGAAAATTTTCTAGACCTAAAAGCTGATGCAGACGTGTTCACAGGCTCGAATGAGGCTCTTAGGCAGAGAAAGGGATCTGATTTATATCCAAAACAAGTGCGAAAACAACTACCGCGGCCTTTTTATATCATTCTCATATTAGAAGAGGCATCTAAGAAGAGAACTAACCAGGGTTTGGTTCTAATGGTGATGAACTCCGACGAACTCGAGGAAGATCTAATGTGGATTTGAGCAAGGAAGGGAAGGGAACTTACGGATCTGGATGGGCTGCAGGAGTTCACCGTTGTTTTCTGATCTGATTCAGGTTGATGCAGCGGCCTGGGACGGTGAAGACAAGAAGCTCGACAGCGGCGGCGGTGGAGCTCGAGAGCAATAAGAGGAGGAAGATGACCGGAAGGAGGAAATGGGAAGACCAGGGTCGTGCCTATTTATAAGAGAAGGATAACTGAGGCGGCACGAGAAACGAGGAGATAAAATTTATTATCCAGCGGCCCTGACGCCTCGATTCTCGGGATGGTCAGTAAAGGCAAAGATCCGTTGGAGGATATGATGGAGTAAAAATAAGTTTTATTGAAGATGACATCATGCTGATTTAACCCGGATCCAGATGATGACGTCACGGCGGGTTAAAATTTTCGCGCAAGACAAAAGACTGAAGGACAGTTCCATAAGGTATTTTAAGATTGACATGAACAGGTTCAAATCAATCTGGGGCCTAATGTTGGGGATATAACTATTTGTGTAAGCCGCCCAGGAGGGGCCGGGTTATGCAAAGAAGACTCACCAGAAAGAAGCCCAAGACCAAAGCATGAAGATGGCGGTTCATAGAGGGCTTAAGGCCCACAGGCGACTTAAGGCCCGTTGTAATAAACCGCCACAGTAATATGACTTGTATCATAAGGTAGACTTAACTAGTCACCGAGCCGGACACTGTTTATAAGCCGGCGGGGACTCTATAAGCCGCAGGGCGTCAACCCGTGTATATAAGGGGACGACCTGCTGGCGACTTAGGGCAAGAAACAATTCATCGAGAGCCGGGCATAGCGTATCTCGCTCCCTGGTCATCGAAACATCAATACCAACCCAACTAGATGTAGGCCTTACCTTCACCGTAAGGGGCCGAACTAGTATAAAACCTCTCGTGTCCCTTGTCCCGATTAACCCCTTCAAGCTTCCTAGTTGCGATGGCTCCACAACTAAGTCCTTTCACGAGGACATCTGACGTGACAATTCCACGACACATACGGATCTGAATGTTGCAGACCCGTTGAGTAAGCCTCTTCCACGAGCAAAACATGATCAGCACCAAAGCTCCATGGGTGTTAGAATCATTACAATGTAATCTAGATTATTGACTCCAGTGCAAGTGGGAGACTGAAGGAAATATGCCCTAGAGGCAATAATAAAGTTATTATTTATTTCCTTATTTCATGATAAATATTTATTATTCATGCTAGAATTGTATTAACCGGAAACATGATACATGTGTGAATACATAGACAAACTGAGTGTTACTAGTATGCCTCTACTTGACTAGCTCGTTTATCAAAGAAGGTTATGTTTCCTAACCATAGACATGGGTTGTCATTTGATGAACGGGATCACATCATTAGGAGAATGATGTGATGGACATGACCCATCCGTTAGCTTAGCATTGTGATCATTACAGTTTCATTGCTACTGCTCTCTTGATGACTTATACAAGTTCCTCTAACTATGAGATTATGCAACTCCCAAATACCGGAGGAACACTTTGCGTGCTACCAAATGTCACAATGTAAATGGGTGATTATAAAGGTGATCTACAGGTGTCTCCGAAGGTGTTTGTTGGGTTGGCATAGATCAAGATTAGGATTTTCCACTCCGTGTTTCGAAGAGGTATCTCTGGGCCCTCTCAGTAATACTCATCACTATAAGCCTTGCAAGCATTGTAACTAATGAGTTAGTTGCAGGATCAAGTATTACGGAATGAGTAAAGAGACTTGCCGGTAACGAGATTGAACTAGGTATGATGATACCAACGATCGAATCTCGGCAAGTAACATACCGATGACAAAGGGAACAACGTATGTTGTTACGTGGTTTGACCGATAAAGATCTTCGTAGAATATGTAGGAACCAATATGAGCATCCAGGTTCCGCTATTGTTTACTGACTGGAGACATGTCTCGGTCATGTCTACATAGTTCTCGAACCCGTTGGGTCCGCATGCTTAACGTTCGATGACGATTGGTATTATGAGTTTATGTGATATGATGTACCGAAGGTTGTTTGGAGTCCCAGATGAGATCATGGACTTGACGAGGAGTCTCTAAATGGTCGAGACATAAAGATTGATATATTGGACAACTATGTTCAGACACCGGAAGTGTTCCGAAGAAGTTTCGGATAAAACCGGAGTGCCGGAGGGTTATCGGAACCCCCGGGGGAACTAACGGGCCTCGATGGGCCTTAGTGGAGAGAGAGAGAGGGGTGTCCAAGGCAGGTCGCGCGCCCCCTCCCCCTTGGGTCCGAATTGGACTAGGAAGGGGGGCGCCCTGTTGGAAATATGCCCTAGAGGCAATAATAAAATGGTTATTATTATATTTCCTTGTTCATGATAATTGTCTATTGTTCATGCTATAATTGTGTTATCGGGAAATCGTAATACATGTGTGAATACATAGACCACAACATGTCCCTAGTGAGCCTCTAGTTGACTAGCTCGTTGATCAACAGATAGTCATGGTTTCCTGTCTATGGACATTGGATGTCATTGATAACGGGATCACATCATTAGGAGAATGATGTGATGGACAAGACCCAATCATAAGCATAGCACAAGATCGTGTAGTTCGTTTGCTAGAGCTTTTCCAATGTCAAGTATCATTTCCTTAGACCATGAGATCGTGTAACTCCCGGATGCCGTAGGAGTGCTTTGGGTGTACCAAACGTCACAACGTAACTGGGTGACTATAAAGGTATACTACAGGTATCCCCGAAAGTATCTATTGGGTTGACGCGGATCGAGACTGGGATTTGTCACTCCGTATGACGGAGAGGTATCTCTGGGCCCACTCGGTAATGCATCATCATAATGAGCTCAATGTGATCAAGTGGTTGGTCATGGGATCATGCATTACGGTATGAGTGAAGTGACTTGCCGGTAATGAGATTGAACGAGGTATTGGGATACCGACGATCGAATCTCGGGCAAGTAACGTACCGATTGACAAAGGGAGTTGTATACGGGATTACCTGAATCCTCGACATCATGGTTCATTCGATGAGATCATCGTGGAACATGTGGGAGCCAACATGGGTATCCAGATCCCGCTGTTGGTTATTGGTCGGAGAGCTGTCTCGGTCATGTCTATGTGATTCGCGGACCCGTAGGGTCTACACACTTAAGGTTCGGTGACGCTAGGGTTGTAGAGATATTAGTATGCGGTAACCCGAAAGTTGTTCGGAGTCCCGGATGAGATCCCGGACGTCACAAGGAGTTCCGAAATGGTCCAGAGGTGAAGAATTGTATATAGGAAGTCCAGTTTCGGCCACCGCGAAAGTTTTGGGGGTCACCGGTATTGTACCGGGACCACCGGAAGGGTCCTGGGGGTCCATCGGGTGGGGCCACCTATCCCGGAGGGCCCCGTGGGCTGAAGAGGGAAGGGAACCAGCCCCTGGTGGTCTGGTGCGCCCCCCTTGGGCCTCCCCCTGCGCCTAGGGCTGGAAACCCTAGGGGTGGGGGCGTCCCACTTGACTTGGGGGGCAAGTCCCCCCCTTGAGATTAGATCTCTAGGGGGCCGACGCCCCCCTAGGGCCCCTATATAAAGAAGGGGGAGGGAGGGAAGCCGCACCCTAGTCCCAGGCGCCTCCCTCTTTCCCCGTACCACCTCTCCCTCTCGCTGAGCTTGGCGAAGCCCTGCCGAGATCGCCGCTACTTCCACCACCACGCCGTTGTGTTGCTGGATCTCCATCAACCTCTCCTTCCCCTTGCTGGATCAAGAAGGAGGAGACATCTTCCCCAACCGTACGTGTGTTGAACGCGGAGGTGTTGTCCGTTCAGCACTAGGATCTTCGGTGATTTGGATCACGACGAGTACAACTCCCTCAACCCCGTTCTCTTGAATGCTTCCGCTCGCGATCTACAAGGGTATGTAGATGCACTCCTCTCTCTCTCTCGTTGCTAGATGACTCCATAATTGATCTTGGTGAAGCGTAGAAATTTTTTATTTTCTGCAACGTTCCCCAACAGTGGCATCATGAGCTAGGTCTATGCGTAGTTTCTATGCACGAGCAGAACACAATCTTGTTGTGGGCGTAGATGTTGTCAATTTTCTTGCCACTACTAGTCTTATCTTGTTTCAGCGGCATCGTGGGATGAAGTGGCCCGGACCGACCTTACACATACGCTTACGTGAGACAGGTTCCACCGACTGATATGCACTAGTTGCATAAGGTGGCTAGCGGGTGTCTGTCTCTCCCACTTTAGTCGGATCGGATTCGATGAAAAGGGTCCTTATGAAGGGTAAATAGAAATTGGCATATCACGTTGTGGTTTTACGTAGGTAAGAAACGTTCTTGCTAGAACCCTATTGCAGCCACGTAAAAACATGCAACAACAGTTAGAGGACGTCTAACTTGTTTTTGTAGCATATGCCTTGTGATGTGATATGGCCAAAAGGTTGTGATGAATGATATATATGTGATGTATGAGATTGATCATGTTCTTGTAATAGGAATCACGACTTGCATGTCGATGAGTATGACAACCGGCAGGAGCCATAGGAGTTGTCTTAATTATTGTATGACCTGCGTGTCAATGAATAAACGCCATGTAATTACTTTACTTTATTGCTAAGCCGTTAGCCATAGTAGTAGAAGTAATAGTTGGCGAACAACTTCATGGAGACACGATGATGGAGATCATGATGATGGAGATCATGATGACGGAGATCATGGTGTCATGCCGGTGACGAAGATGATCATGGTGCCCCGAAGATGGAGATCAAAGGAGCAATATGATATTGGCCATATCATGTCACTATTTGATTGCATGTGATGTTTATCATGTTTTTGCATTTTATTTGCTTAGAACGACGATAGTAAATAAGATGATCCCTCATAATAATTTCAAGAAAGTGTTCCCCCTAATTGTGCGCCGTTGCGAAAGTTCGTTGTTTCGAAGCACCACATGATGATCGGGTGTGATAGATTCCAACGTCCACATACAACGGGTGTAAGACAGATTTACACATGCAAAACACTTAGGTTAACTTGACGAGCCTAGCATGTAAAGACATGGTCTCGGAACACAAGAGACCGAAAGGTCGAACATGAGTCGTATGGAAGATACGATCAACATGGAGATGTTCACCGATGATGACTAGTCCGTCTCACGTGATGATCGGACACGGTCTAGTTGAGTCGGATCATGTATCACTTAGATGACTAGAGGGATGTCTAATCTGAGTGGGAGTTCATTAAATAATTTGATTAGATGAACTTAATTATCATGAACTTAGTCTAAAAACCTTTGCAAAATTTCTTGTAGATCAAATGGCCAACGCTCATGTCAACCTCAACTTCGACGCGTTCCTAGAGAAAACCAAGCTGAAATATGATGGCAACAACTATACAGACTGGGTCCGGAACCTGAGGATCATCCTCATAGCTGCCAAGAAAGCATATGTCCTAGAAGCACCGCTAGGTGAAGCACCCATCCCAAAGAACCAAGACGTTATGAACACTTGGCAGTCGCATGTTGATGATTACTCCCTCGTTCAGTGCGGCATGCTTTACAGCTTAGAACCGGGGCTCCAAAAGCGTTTTGAGCAACACGGAGCATATGAGATGTTCGAAGAGCTGAAAATGGTTTTCCAAGCTCATTCCCGGGTCGAGAGATATGAAGTCTCCGACAAGTTCTACGGTAGTAAGATGGAGGAAAATAGTTCTGTCAGTGAGCACATACTCAGAATGTCTGGGTTGCACAATCGCTTGTCTTAGCTGGACATTAACCTCCCGGACGAGGCGGTCATTGACAGAATCCTTCACTCGCTCCCACCTAGCTACAACAGCTTTGTGATGAACTACAATATGAAGGGGATGGTGAAAACAACTCCTGAAGTATTTTCAATGCTGAAATCAGCGGAGGTGGAAATCAAAAAGGAACATCAAGTGTTGATGATCAATAAAACCACTAGTTTCAAGAAAGGCAAGGGTAAAAAGAACTTCAAGAAGGATGGCAAGGGAGTTGTTGCGCCCGGTAAGCCAGTTGTCGGGAAGAAGCCAAAGAATGGACCCAAGCCTGAGACTGAGTGCTTTTATTGCAAAGGGAAGGGTCACTTGAAGCGGAACTGCCCCAAGTACTTAGCGGACAAGAAGGCCGGCAACACCAAAGGTATATGTGATATACATGTTATTGATGTGTACCTTACCAATACTCATAGTAGCTCCTGGGTATTCGATACTGGTGCGGTTGCTCATATTTGTAACTCAAAACAGGAGCTGCGGAATAAGCGGAGGCTAGCGAAGGACGAGGTGACGATGCGCGTCGGGAATGGTTCCAAGGTCGATGTGATCGCCGTCGGCATGCTACCTCTACATTTACCTACGGGATTAGTTTTAAACCTCAGTAATTGTTATTTAGTGCCAGCTTTGAGCATGAACATTGTATCTGGATCTCATTTGAAACAGATGGCTACTCATTTAAATCCGAGAATAATGGTTGTTCTATTTATATGAGAGATATGTTTTATGGTCATGCCCCGCTGGTCAATGGTTTATTCTTAATGAATCTCGAACGTGATGCTACACATATTCATAGTGTGAATACCAAGAGATGTAAGATTGATAATGATAGTCCCACATATCTGTGGCACTGCCGCCTTGGTCACAATGGTGTCAAACGCATGAAGAAGCTCCATACAGATGGACTTTTGGAGTCTCTTGATTTCGAATCATTTGACATGTGCAAACCATGCCTCATGGGTAAAATGACCAAGACTCCGTTCTCCGGAACAATGGAGCGAGCAACCAACTTATTGGAAATTATACATACTGATGTGTGCGGTCCAATGAGCGTTGAGGCTCGCAATGGCTATCGTTATGTTCTCACTCTCACTGATGACTTAAGTAGATATGGGTATGTCTACTTGATGAAACACAAGTCTGAGACCTTTGAAAAGTTCAAGGAATTTCAGAACGAGGTAGAGAATCAACGTGACCGAAAAATAAAGTTCTTACAATCAGATCGTGGAGGAGAATATTTAAGTCACGAATTTGGTACGCACTTAAGGAAATGTGGAATTGTTTCACAACTCACGCCGCCTGGAACACCTCAGCGTAACGGTGTGTCTGAATGTAGTAATCGCACTTTATTGGATATGGTGCGGTCTATGATGTCTCTTACCGATTTACCGCTATCATTTTGGGGATACGCTTTAGAGACAGCTACATTCACTTTAAACATGGCACCGTCTAAATCCGTTGAGACGACACTGTATGAATTATGGTTTGGGAAGAAACCCAAGCTGTCGTTTCTAAAAGTTTGGGGATGCGATGCTTATGTCAAGAAACTTCAACTTGAAAAGATCGAACCCAAGTCGAAAAATGCGTCTTCATAGGATACCCTAAGGAAACCATTGGGTATACCTTCTACCTTATATCTGAAGGCAAGATCTTTGTTGCCAAGAACGGGTCCTTTCTGGAGAAAGAGTTTCTCTCGAAAGAAGTAAGTGGGAGGAAAGTAGAACTAAATGAAGTACTACCTCTTGAACCGGAAAGTAGTGCAGCTCAGGAAGATGTTCCTGTGGTGCCTACACCGACTGGAGGGGAAATTAATGATGATGATCAAGGTACTTCGGATCAAGTTGCTACTGAACTTCGTAGGTCCACAAGGACACGTTCCACACCAGGGTGGTATGGCAACCCTGTCCTGGAAATCATGTTGTTAGACAACGGTGAACCTTCGAACTATGAAGAAGCGATGGCGGGCCCAGATTCCAACAAATGGCTTGAAGCCATGCAATCCGAGATAGGATCCATGTATGAAAACAAAGTATGGACTTTGACAGACTTGCCCGATGATCGGCGAGCGATAGAAAACAAATGGATCTTTAAGAAGAAGACGGACGCGGATGGTAATGTTACCATCTATAAAGCTCGACTTGTTGCTAAGGGTTATCGACAAGTTCAAGGGGTTGACTACGATGAGACTTTCTCTCCCGTAGCGAAGCTGAAGTCCGTCCGAATCATGTTAGCAATTGCCGCATACTATGATTATGAGATATGGCAAATGGACGTCAAAACGACATTCCTTAACGGCTATCTTAAGGAAGAATTGTATATGATGCAGCCGAAAGGTTTTGTCGATCCTGAGAATGCTAACAAAGTATGCAAACTCCAGCGATCCATTTATGGGCTGGTGCAAGCATCTCGGAGTTGGAACATTCACTTTGATGAGATGATCAAAGCATTTGGGTTTATGCAGACTTATGGAGAAGCCTGCGTTTACAAGAAAGTGAGTGGGAGCTCTGTAGCATTTCTCATAATATATGTAGATGACATACTTTTGATGGGAAATGATATAGAACTTTTGGACAGCATTAAGGCCTACTTGAATAAGTGTTTTTCAATGAAGGACCTTGGAGAAGCTGCTTACATATTAGGCATCAAGATCTATAGGGATAGATCAAGACGCCTCATAGGTCTTTCACAAAGCACATACCTTGATAAGATATTGAAGAAGTTCAATATGGATCAGTCCAAGAAAGGGTTCTTGCATGTGTTGCAAGGTGTGAAATTGAGCTCGGCTCAATGCCCGACCACGGCAGAAGATAGAGAAAAGATGGGTGTCATCCGCTATGCCTCGGCTATATGGTCTATTGTGTAGGCCATGCTGTGTACCAGACCTGATGTAAACCTTGCCGTAAGTTTGGTAGGAAGGTGCCAAAGTAATCCCGGCATGGAACACTGGACAGCGGTCCATAATATCCTGAACTACCTAAAAAGGACTAAAGATATGTTTCTCGTTTATGGAGGTGACAAAGAGCTCGTCATAAAGGGTTACATCAACGCTAGCTTCGACACAGATCTGGATGACTCTAAGTCACAAACCGGATACGTGTATATTTTGAATGGTGGGGCAGTAAGCTGGTGCAGTTCCAAGCAAAGCGTCGTAGCGGGATCTACATGTGAAGCGGAGTACATGGCAGCCTCGGAGGCAGCGCATGAAGCAATATGGATGAAGGAGTTCATCACCGACCTAGGAGTCATACCTAATGCGACGGGGCCGATCACTCTCTTCTATGACCACACTGGAGCTATAGCCCTTGCCAAGGAGCCCAGGTTTCACAAGAAGACCAGGCACATCAAGCATCGCTTCAACTCCATTCGTGAAAACGTTCAAGATGGATACATAGATATTTGCAGAGTGCATACGGATCTGAATGTCGCAGATCCGTTGACTAAACCTCTTCCGCGAGCAAAACATGATCAACACCAGAACTCTATGGGTGTTCGATTCATCACAATGTAACTAGATTATTGACTCTAGTGCAAGTGGGAGACTGTTGGAAATATGCCCTAGAGGCAATAATAAAATGGTTATTATTATATTTCCTTGTTCATTTGTTCATGCTATAATTGTGTTATCGGGAAATCGTAATACATGTGTGAATACATAGACCATAACATGTCCCCAGTAAGCCTCTAGTTGAATAGCTCGTTGATCAACAGATAGTCATGGTTTCCTGACTATGGACATTGGCTGTCGTTGATAACGGGATCACATCATTAGGAGAATGATGTGATGGACAAGACCCAATCATAAGCATAGCACAAGATCGTGTAGTTCGTTTGCTAGAGCTTTTCCAATGTCAAGTATCATTTCCTTAGACCATGAGATCGTGTAACTCCCGGATGCCGTAGGAGTGCTTTGGGTGTACCAAATGTCACAACGTAACTAGGTGACTATAAAGGTATACTACAGGTATCCCCGAAAGTATCTGTTAGGTTGACGCGGATCGAGACTGGGATTTGTCACTCCGTATGACGGAGAGGTATCTCTGGGCCCAATCGGTAATGCATCATCGAGTGATACCTGTGGGCCCAGAGATACCTCTCCGTCATACGGAGTGACAAATCCCAGTCTCGATCCGTGTCAACCCAACAGACACTTTTGGGGATACCTGTAGTGCACCTTTATAGTCACCCAGTTACGTTGTGATGTTTGGTACACCTAAAGCACTCCTACGGTATCCGGGAGTTACACGATCTCATGGTCTAAGGAAAAGATACTTGACATTGGAAAAGCTCTAGCAAACAAACTACACAATCTTGTGCTATGCTTAGGATTGGGTCTTGTCCATCACATCATTCTCCTAATGATGTGATCCCGTTATCAACGACATCCAATGTCCATAGTCAGGAAACCATGACTATCTGTTGATCAATGAGCTAGTCAACTAGAGGCTTACTAGGGACATGTTATGGTCTATGTATTCACACATGTATTACGATTTCCGGATAACACAATTATAGCATGAATAAAAGACAATTATCATGAACAAGGAAATATAATAATAATCATTTTATTATTGCCTCTAGGGCATATTTACAACAGTCTCCCACTTGCACTAGAGTCAATAATCTAGTTACATTGTGATGAATCGAACACCCATAGAGTTCTGGTGTTGATCATGTTTTGCTCGTGGAAGAGGTTTAGTCAACGGATCTGCGACATTCAGATCCATATGCACTCTGCAAATATCTATGTCTCCATCTTGAACGTTTTTACGAATGGAGTTGAAGCGACGCTTGATGTGCCTGGTCTTCTTGTGAAGCCTCGGCTCCTTGGCAATGGCAATAGCTCTAGTGTTGTCACAAAAGAGGGTGATTGGCCCCGACGCATTGGGTATGACTCTTGGGTCGGTGATGAACTCCTTCATCCAGATTGCTTCATGCGCTGCCTCCGAGGCTGCCATGTACTCCGCTTCACACGTAGATCCCGCCACGACGCTCTGCTTGCAACTGCACCAGCTTACTGCCCCTCCATTCAAAATATACACGTATCCGGTTTGTGACTTAGAGTCATCCAGATCTGTGTCGAAGCTAGCGTCGACGTAACCCTTTACGACGAGCTCTTCGTCACCTCCATAGACGAGAAACATGTCATTTGTCCTTTTTAGGTACTTCAGGATATTCTTGACCGCTGTCCAGTGTTCTTTGCCAGGATTACTTTGGTACCTTCCTACCAAACTTACAGCAAAGTTTACATCAGGTCTGGTACACAGCATGGCATACATAATAGACCCTATGGCTGAGGCATAGGGGATGACAATCATCTCTTCTATATCTTCTGCCGTGGTCGGGCATTGAGCCGAGCTCAATCTCACACCTTGCAATACAGGCAAGAACCCTTTCTTGGACTGATCCATATTGAACTTCTTCAATATCTTATCAAGGTATGTGCTTTGTGCAAGACCTGTGAGGCGTCTCGATCTATCCCTATAGATCTTGATGCCTAATATGTAAGCAGCTTCTCCAAGGTCCTTCATTGAAAAACACTTATTCAAGTAGGCCTTAATGCTGTCCAAAAGTTCTATATCATTTCCCATCAAAAGTACGTCATCTACATATAATATGAGAAATGCTACAGAGCTCCCACTCACTTTCTTGTAAACGCAGGCTTCTCCATAAGTCTGCATAAACCCAAACACTTTGATCATCTCATCAAAGTGAATGTTCCAACTCCGAGATGCTTGCACCAGCCCATAAATGGATCGCTGGATCTTGCATACCTTGTTAGCATTCTCGGGATCGACAAAACCTTCCGGCTGCATCATATACAGCTCTTCCTTAAGATAGTCCTTAAGGAATGCCGTTTTGACGTCCATTTTCCATATCTCATAATCATAGTATGCGGCAATTGCTAACATGATTCGGATGGACTTCAGCTTCGCTACGGGAGAGAAAGTCTCATCGTAGTCAACCCCTTGAACTTGCCGATAACCCTTAGCGACAAGTCGAGCTTTATAGATGGTAACATTACCATCCGCGTCCGTCTTCTTCTTAAAGATCCATTTATTTTCTATCGCTCGCCGATCATCGGGCAAGTCTGTCAAATTCCATACTTTGTTTTCATACATGGATTCTATCTCGGATTGCATGGCTTCAAGCCATTTGTTGGAATCTGGGCCCGCCATCGCTTCTTCATAGTTCGAAGGTTCACCGTTGTCTAACAACATGATTTCCAAGACACGGTTGCCATACCACTCCGGTGTGGAACGTGTCCTTGTGGACCTACAAAGTTCAGTAGCAACTTGATCCGAAGTACCTTGATCATCATCATTAATTTCCTCTCTAGTCGGTGTAGGCACCATAGGAACATTTTCCTGAGCTGCACTACTTTCCGTCTCAAGAGGTAGTACTTCATCGAGTTCTACTTTCCTCCCACTTACTCCTTTCGACAGAAACTCTTTCTCCAGAAAGGATCCGTTCTTGGCAACAAAGATCTTGCCTTTGGATCTAAGGTAGCAGGTATACCCAATGGTTTCCTTAGGGTATCCTATGAAGATGCATTTTTCCGACTTGGGTTCGAGCTTTTCAGGTTGAAGTTTCTTGACATAAGCATCGCATCCCCAAACTTTTAGAAACGACAGCTTAGGTTTCTTCCCAAACCATAATTCATACGGTGTCGTCTCAACGGATTTAGACAGTGCCCTATTTAAAGTGAATTTAGCTATTTGTTGAGCGTATCCCCAAAATGATAGCGGTAAATCGGTAAGAGACATCATAGATCGCACCATATCCAATAGAGTGCGATTACGACGTTCGGACACACCGTTACGCTGAGGTGCTCCAGGCGGCATGAGTTGTGAAACGATTCCACATTTCCTTGAGTGCGTACCAAATTCGTGACTTAAATATTCTCCTCCACGATCTGATCGTAAGAACTTTATTTTTCGGTCACGTTGATTCTCTACCTCATTCTGAAATTCCTTGAACTTTTCAAAGGTCTCAGACTTGTGTTTCATCAAAGTAGACATACCCATATCTACTTAAGTCATCAGTGAGAGTGAGAACATAACGATATCCTCCGCGAGCCTCAACGCTCATTGGACCGCACACATCAGTATGTATGATTTCCAATAAGTTGGTTGCTCGCTCCATTCTTCCAGAGAACGGAGTCTTGGTCATTTTGCACATGAGGCATGGTTCGCATGTGTCAAATGATTCATAATCGAGAGACTCTAAAAGTCCATCAGCATGGAGCTTCTTCATGCGCTTGACACCAATGTGACCAAGGCGGCAGTGCCACAAGTATGTGGTACTATCGTTATCAATCTTACATCTTTTGATATTCACACTATGAATATGTGTAGCATTACGTTTGAGATTCATTAAGAATAAACCATTGACCAGCGGGGCATGACCATAAAACATATCTCTCATATAAATAGAACAACCAGTATTCTCGGATTTAAATGAGTAGCCATCTCGCATTAAACGAGATCCAGATACAATGTTCATGCTCAAAGCTGGCACTAAATAACAATTATTGAGGTTTAAAACTAATCCCGTAGGTAAATGTAGAGGTAGCGTGCCAACGGCGATCACATCGACCTTGGAACCATTCCTGACGCGCATCGTCACCTCGTCCTTCGCCAGTCTCCGCTTATTCCGCAGCTCCTGCTTTGAGTTACAAATATGAGAAATGGCACCGGTATCAAATACCCAGGAGCTACTACAAGCACTGGTAAGGTACACATCAATTACATGTATATCAAATATACCTTTAGTGTTGCCGGCCTTCTTGTCCGCTAAGTATTTGGGGCAGTTCTGCTTCCAGTGACCCTTCCCTTTGCAATAAAAGCACTCAGTCTCAGGCTTGGGTCCATTCTTTGACTTCTTCCTGGCAACTGGCTTACCGGGTGCGACAACTTCCTTGCCGTCCTTCTTGAAGTTCTTCTTGCCCTTACCTTTCTTGAACTTAGTGGTTTTATTGACCATCAACACTTGATGTTCCTTTTTGATTTCTACCTCAGCTGACTTCAGCATTGAAAATACTTCAGGAATAGTTTTCACCATCCCCTGCATATTGTAGTTCATTACAAAGCTCTTGTAGCTAGGTGGGAGCGACTGAAGGATTCTGTCAATGACCGCCTCGTCCGAGAGGTTAATGTCCAGCTGGGACAAGCGGTTGTGCAATCCATACATTTTGAGTATGTGCTCACTGATAGAACTATTTTCCTCCATCTTACAACTATAGAACTTGTCGGAGACTTCATATCTCTTGACCCGGGCATGAGCTTGGAAAACCATTTTCAGCTCCTCGAACATCTCATATGCTCCGTGTTTCTCAAAACGCTTTTGGAGCCCCGGTTCTAAGCTGTAAAGCATGCTGCACTGAACGAGGGAGTAATCATCAGCACGTGACTGCCAAGCGTTCATAACGTCTTGGTTCTCTGGGATGGGTGCTTCACCTAGCGGTCCTTCTAGGACATATGCTTTCTTGGCAGCTATGAGGATGATCCTCAGGTTCCGGACCCAGTCCGTATAGTTGCTGCCATCATCTTTCAGCTTGGTTTTCTCTAGGAATGCGTTGAAGTTGAGGTTGACATGAGCGTTGGCCATTTGATCTACAAGACATATTTGCAAAGGTTTTTAGACTAAGTTCATGATAATTAAGTTCATCTAATCAAATTATTTAATGAGCTCCCACTCAAATTAGACATCCCTCTAGTCATCTAAGTGTTACATGATCCGAGTCGACTAGGCCGTGTCCGATCATCACGTGAGACGGACTAGTCATCATCGGTGAACATCTTCATGTTGATCGTATCTTCCATATGACTCATGTTCGACCTTTCGGTCTCTGTGTTCCGAGGCCGTGTCTGTACATGCTAGGCTCGTCAAGTTAACCTAAGTGTTTTGCATGTGTAAATCTGTCTTACACCCGTTGTATGTGAACGTTAGAATCTATCACACCGATCATCACGTGGTGCTTCGAAACAACGAACTTTCGCAACGGCGCACAGTTAGGGGGAACACTTTCTTGAAATTATTATGAGGGATCATCTTATTTACTGTCGTCGTTCTAAGTAAACAAGATGCAAAAACATGATAAACATCACATGCAATCAAATAGTGACATGATATGGCCAATATCATATAGCTCCTTTGATCTCCATCTTCGGGGCTCCATGATCATCTTCGTCACCGGCATGACACCATGATCTCCATCATCGTGTCTCCATGAAGTTGCTCGCCAACTATTACTTCTACTACTATGGCTAACGGTTTAGCAATAAAGTAAAGTAATCACATGGCGTTAAATCATTGACACACAGGTCATACAATAATTAAGACAACTCCTATGGCTCCTGCCGGTTGTCATACTCATCGACATGCAAGTCGTGATTCCTATTACAAGAACATGATCTCATACATCACATATATATCATTCATCACAACTTTTGGCCATATCACATCACAAGGCATATGCTGCAAAAACAAGTTAGACGTCCTCTAATGAGTCAATTACACCACCGGTACTTCAACTTGACATGAAAAATCACTTTAGTGCTAAAACTTGCGGCATACATTGAACGGGTGCTAGAACTTGATTGGGGCGTGCATATACGATGCAAATCTTGCTCGTATACGCGCGCGGCTCTGACATGGCTTTGTACATCTATACTCTGCCCACGTGGCAGTGATTGGGTCCCACCTGTGAGTCAAAGAGCGTATATAATATTAACAAGAAAAAAAAAACACTACGTTCTCCTGTTTTGAACCAGCAACCTTGGCCTTACATGCACTCAGGTCTAGCCAACTGGGCAAACGACCTTAGTTATCATAACTGGACGCAGAGCCTTCATATGTTTAATCCAAAGGAAAAGTAAGTAGCGGCCGTTCGAACCATAACAAAACTTTTCCCAGTGCGCGTGGCTACCCAACAAGACAAATAACTCTTTTTCTAAGAGCTACATGACCAATAACTTTTGATATTTTAATATCAGTGCATACATATGTTTTATATCCTTTCAACCAAACATCCTACATTGAAATTGTTATCCAAAGAAGAAGGAACTAGCATAAATTAAAATAATCACATATTATTTGAAAACATATTCATTTAACTTAAAAAATATGAATTATTAAAAGGTAACAAAATTTAATTGACGATCTCCAATTTGTGCGCACTCTAGGCTCATATTTATTTTTAATTAAAGAAAATATTGTTCTTTATAAAAAAACATTAACTTTATAAAAACATGTGAACACTTTTTAAAGCAACATGAAAATTCTTAAAGGTTGAACACTTTTGTGCACTACATGATTATATTATTAAAACAGTGAATATTTTTAAACTCATATGGTAATTTAATTAGATAGATAGAAAAATTAAAAATTACATTAATATTTTTATTAAACATGTAAATTGTTAAAGTTTTTTAATTCATAATTTAATTATATGCATATTTCATACGTGACTGAATAATTTTTAAATTAATATGAATATTTATTATGTAATATATTTTATTTACGTATATAGTATTTGTAACACACGATCATAATTTACATATGTTTTACAAATTTCTATAAGAAAATAACAGTACAAAATGGCCGGCAATGGCAGTAGCCCGTTTGATTCTGAAAAGATACGAAGGATGCGCATCTTGTTAGTTAATGAAATTTACTTGGCTGGTTCGCTATTGGCGCTCGCTCGTAACGCCGTGTTCACGAGTTCGAACCTTGACGGTGTATATAATATGTTTACTTTTTTCTGTTATTTGTATTCTTTGTCTGACAAGTGGGACCCAGCCGATGCCACACAGGCAACTATATTAATAATTCGTAGTGCTAGCTGACAAGTGGGACCGAATCACTGCCATGTTGGCAGAGTAGATATATTGTTGGGGAACGTAGTAATTTTAAAAAATTTCCTACGCACACGCAAGATCATGGTGATGATATAGCAACGAGGGGAGAGTGTTGTCTACGTACCCTCGTAGACCGAAGCGGAAGCGTTGACGCAACGTAGAGGAAGTAGTCGTACGTCCTCCGGTTCAACCGATCCAAGTACCGTTACTCCGGCACCTCCAAGTTCTTGACACGCGTACAGCTCGATGACGCACCCTCGATCTCCGATCCAGCAGAGGCGCCGAGGGGGAGTTCCGTCAGCACGACGGCGTGGTGACGATCTTGATGTTCTCCTGTTGCAGGGCTTCGCCTAAGCACCGCTACAATATGACCGAGGTGTAATATCGTGGAGGGGGGCACCGCACACGGCTAAGGAACGATCAATGATCAACTTGTGTGTTCTAGGGTGCCCCCCTACCCCCGTATATAAAGGAGGGAGGGAGGAGGTGGCCGGCCCTAGGGGGGCGCGCCATGAGGAGGGGGAAACCTACTCCAAGTAGGTTTCCCTCTCTTTTCCTTATCTTATTTGGAGGGGAAGGAAAGAGTACTAGTATTAGGAAGTAGTACTAGTAGTAGTAATAGGAAGAGGGGGAAGGAGAAAGGAAAGGGGGGGCCGGCCCCCCTCCCCAATTCGGATTGGGCTTGGGGGGGCGCGCCCCCTTCCCTTGCTCCTTCTCTCTTCCTCCTACATGGGCCCAATAAGGCCCATATACCTCCCGGGGGGTTCCGGTAACCTCCCGGGGCTCCAAACTTCTCCGGAACCTTTCCGGTGTCCAAATATATCCGTCCAATATATCAATCTTTATGTCTCGACCATTTCGAGACTCCTCGTCATGTCCGTAATCATATCCGGGACTCCGAACAACCTTCGGTACATCAAAATACATAAACTCATAATATAACTGTCATCGAAACCTTAAGCGTGCGGACCCTACGGTTCGAGAACGATGTAGACATGACTGAGACACATCTCTGGTCAATAACCAATAGCGGGACCTGGATGCCCATATTGGTTCCTACATATTCTACGAAGATCTTTATCGGTCAAACCGCATAACAACATACGTTGTTCCCTTTGTCATCGGTATGTTACTTGTCCGAGATTCGATCGTCGGTATCCAATACCTAGTTCAATCTCGTTATCGACAAGTCTCTTTACTCGTTCTGTAATACTTCATCTTATAACTAACTCATTAGTTACATGCTTGCAAGGCTTAGGTGATGAGCATTGCCGAGAGGGCCCAGAGATACCTCTCCGACAATCGGAGTGACAAAACCTAATCTCGAATTATGCTAACTCAACATGTACCTTCGGAGACACCTGTAGTACTCCTTTATAATCACCCAGTTACGTTGTGACGTTTGGTAGTACCCAAAGTGTTCCTCCGGTAAACGGGAGTTACACAATTCTCATAGTTACAGGAACATGTATAAGTCATGAAGGAAGCAATAGCAGAATACTAAACGATCAAGTGCTAAGCTAACGGGATGGGTCATGTCAATCACCTCATTCTCCTAATGATGTGATCCCATTAATCAAATGACAACACATGTCAATGGTTAGGAAACATAACCATCTTTGATTAATGAGCTAGTCAAGTAGAGGCATACTAGTGACTATATGTTTGTCTATGTATTCACACATGTATCATGTTTCCGGTTAATACAATTCTAGCATGAATAATAAACATTTATCATGATATGAGGAAATAAATAATAACTTTATTATTGCCTCTAGGGCATATTTCCTTCAGTCTCCCACTTGCACTAGAGTCAATAATCTAGATTACATAGTAATGATTCTAACACCCATGGAGTCTTGGTGCTGATCATGTTTTGCTCGTGAGAGAGGCTTAGTCAACGGGTCTGCAACATTCAGATCCGTATGTATCTTGCAAATCTCTATGTCTCCCACTTGGACTTGGTCCCGAATGGAATTGAAGCGTCTCTTGATGTGCTTGGTCCTCTTGTGAAATCTGGATTCCTTTGCCAAGGCAATTGCACCAGTATTGTCACAGAAGATCTTCATTGGTCCCGATGCACTAGGTATGACACCTAGATCGGAAATGAACTCCTTCATCCAGACTCCTTCATTTGCTGCTTCAGAAGCAGCTATGTACTCCGCTTCACATGTAGATCCCGCCACGACGCTTTGTTTAGAACTGCACCAACTTACAGCTCCACCGTTTAATAAAAACACGTATCCGGTCTGCGATTTAGAATCGTCCGGATCAGTGTCAAAGCTTGCATCGACGTAACCATTTACGACTAGCTCTTTGTCACCTCCATATACGAGAAACATATCCTTAGTCCTTTTCAGGTATTTCAGGATGTTCTTGACCGCTGTCCAGTGATCCACTCCTGGATTACTTTGGTACCTACCTGCCAAGCTTATTGCTAAGCATACGTCAGGTCTGGTACACAGCATTGCATACATGATAGAGCCTATGGCTGAAGCATAGGGAACATCTTTCATTTTCTCTCTATCTTCTGCTGTGGTCGGGCATTGAGTTTGACTCAACTTCACACCTTGTAGCACAGGCAAGAATCCTTTCTTTGCCTGATCCATTTTGAACTTTTTCAAAATTTTGTCAAGGTATGTACTTTGTGAAAGTCCTATTAAGCGTCTTGATCTATCTCTATAGATCTTGATGCCCAATATGTAAGCAGCTTCACCGAGGTCTTTCATAGAAAAACTTTTATTCAAGTATCCCTTTATGCTATCCAGAAATTCTATATCATTTCCAATTAATAATATGTCATCAACATATAAAACTAGAAATGCTACAGAGCTCCCACTCACTTTCTTGTAAATACAGGCTTCTCCAAAAGTCTGTATAAAGCCATATGCTTTGATCACACTATCAAAACGTTTATTCCAACTCCGAGATGCTTGCACCAGTCCATAAATGGAACGTTGGAGCTTGCACACTTTGTCAGCACCTTTTGGATCAACAAAACCTTCAGGTTGCATCATATACAACTCTTCTTCTAGAAATCCATTCAAGAATGCAGTCTTGACATCCATTTGCCAAATTTCATAATCATGAAATGCAGCAATAGCCAACATGATTCGGACAGACTTAAGCATCGCTACGGGTGAGAAAGTCTCATCGTAGTCAACCCCTTGAACTTGTCGAAAACCTTTTGCAACAAGTCGAGCTTTGTAGACAGTAACATTACCATCAGCGTCAGTCTTCTTCTTAAAGATCCATTTATTCTCAATGGCTTGCCGATCATCGGGCAAGTCAACCAAAGTCCATACTTTGTTTTCATACATGGATCCTATCTCAGATTTCATGGCCTCTAGCCATTTTGCGGAATCTGGGCTCATCATCGCTTCCTCATAGTTCGTAGGTTCATCATGGTCTAGTAACATGACTTCCAGAATAGGATTTCCGTACCACTCTGGTGCGGATCTTACTCTGGTAGACCTACGAGGTTCAGTAGAAACTTGATCTGAAGTTTCATGATCAATATCATTAGCTTCCTCACTAATTGGTGTAGTTGTCACAGGAACCGGTTCTTGTGATGAACTACTTTCCAATAAGGGAGTAGATACAGTTATCTCATCAAGTTCTACTTTCCTCCCACTCACTTCTTTCGAGAGAAACTCCTTCTCTAGAAAGGATCCGATTTTAGCAACGAAAATCTTGCCTTCAGATCTGTGATAGAAGGTGTACCCAATTGTCTCCTTTGGGTATCCTATGAAGACACATTTCTCCGATTTGGGTTCGAGCTTATCTGGTTGAAGTTTCTTCACATAAGCATCGCAGCCCCAAACTTTGAGAAACGACAACTTTGGTTTCTTGCCAAACCACAGTTCATAAGGCGTCGTCTCAACGGATTTTGATGGTGCCCTATTTAACGTGAATGCGGCCGTCTCTAAAGCATAACCCCAAAACGATAGCGGTAAATCGGTAAGAGACATCATAGATCGCACCATATCAAGTAAAGTACGATTACGACGTTCGGACACACCATTTCGCTGTGGTGTTCCAGGTGGCGTGAGTTGCGAAACTATTCCACATTGTTTCAAATGTAAACCAAACTCGTAACTCAAATATTCTCCTCCACGATCAGATCGTAGAAACTTTATTTTCTTGTTACGATGATTTTCTACTTCACTCTGAAATTCTTTGAACTTTTCAAATGTTTCAGACTTGTGCTTCATCAAGTAGATATACCCATATCTGCTCAAATCATCTGTGAAGGTGAGGAAATAACGATATCCGCCACGAGCCTCAACATTCATCGGACCACATACATCTGTATGTATGATTTCCAACAAATCTGTTGCTCTCTCCATAGATCCGGAGAACGGTGTTTTGGTCATCTTGCCCATGAGGCACGGTTCGCAAGTACCAAGTGATTCATAATCAAGTGATTCCAGAAGTCCATCAGTATGGAGTTTCTTCATGCGTTTTACACCGATATGACCTAAACGGCAGTGCCACAAATATGTTGCACTATCATTATCAACTCTGCATCTTTTGGCTTCAACATTATGAATATGTGTATCACTACTATCGAGATTTAATAAAAATAGACCACTCTTCAAGGGTGCATGACCATAAAAGATATTACTCATATAAATAGAACAACCATTATTCTCTGATTTAAATGAATAACCGTCTCGCATCAAACAAGATCCAGATATAATGTTCATGCTCAACGCAGGCACCAAATAACAATTATTCAGGTCTAAAACTAATCCCGATGGTAGATGTAGAGGTAGCGTGCCGACCGCGATCACATCGACTTTGGAACCATTTCCCACGCGCATCGTCACCTCGTCCTTAGCTAATCTTCGCTTAATCCGTAGTCCCTGTTTCGAGTTGCAAATGTTAGCAACAGAACCAGTATCAAATACCCAGGTGCTACTGCGAGCATTAGTAAGGTACACATCAATAACATGTATATCACATATACCTTTGTTCACTTTGCCATCCTTCTTATCCGCCAAATACTTGGGGCAGTTCCGCTTCCAGTGTCCAGTCTGCTTGCAGTAGAAGCACTCAGTTTCAGGCTTAGGTCCAGACTTGGGTTTCTTCACTTGAGCAGCAACTTGTTTGCCGTTCCTTTTGAAGTTCCCCTTCTTCTTCCCTTTGCCCCTTTTCTTGAAACCAGTGGTCTTGTTGACCATCAACACTTGATGCTCCTTTTTGATTTCTACCTCCGCGGCTTTCAGCATCGCGAAGAGCTCGGGAATAGTCTTGTTCATCCCTTGCATATTATAGTTCATCACAAAGCTCTTGTAGCTTGGTGGCAGTGATTGGAGAATTCTGTCAATGACGCTATCATCCGGAAGATTAACTCCCAGTTGAATCAAGTGATTATTATACCCAGACATTTTGAGTATATGCTCACTGACAGAACTGTTCTCCTCCATCTTGCAGCTGTAGAACTTATTGGAGACTTCATATCTCTCAATCCGGGCATTTGCTTGAAATATTAACTTCAACTCCTGGAACATCTCATATGCCCCATGACGTTCAAAACGTCGTTGAAGACCCGGTTCTAAGCCGTAAAGCATGGCACACTGAACTATAGAGTAGTCATCAGCTTTGCTCTGCCAGACGTTCTTAACGTCGTCAGTTGCATCAGCAGCAGGCCTGGCACCCAGCGGTGCTTCCAGGACGTAACTCTTCTGTGCAGCAATGAGGATAATCCTCAGGTTACGGACCCAGTCCGTGTAATTGCTACCATCATCTTTCAACTTTGCTTTCTCAAGGAACGCATTAAAATTCAACGGAACAACAGCACGAGCCATCTATCTACAAACAAACATAGACAAGCAAAATACTATCAGGTACTAAGTTCATGATAAATTTAAGTTCAATTAATCATATTACTAAAGAACTCCCACTTAGACAGACATCTCTCTAGTCATCTAAGTGATTACGTGATCCAAATCAACTAAACCATGTCCGATCATCACGTGAGATGGAGTAGTTTCAATGGTGAACATCTCTATGTTGATCATATCTACTATATGATTCACGCTCGACCTTTCGGTCCCCGTGTTCCGAGGCCATATCTGTATATGCTAGGCTCGTCAAGTATAACCTGAGTATTCCGCGTGTGCAACTGTTTTGCACCCGTTGTATTTGAACGTAGAGCCTATCACACCCGATCATCACGTGGTGTCTCAGCACGAAGAACTTTCGCAACGGTGCATACTCAGGGAGAACACTTCTTGATAATTAGTGAGAGATCATCTTAAAATGCTACCGTCAATCAAAGCAAGATAAGATGCATAAAGGATAAACATCACATGCAATCAATATAAGTGATATGATATGGCCATCATCATCTTGTGCTTGTGATCTCCATCTTCGAAGCACCGTCGTGATCACCATCGTCACCGGCGCGACACCTTGATCTCCATCGTAGCATCGTTGTCGTTACGCCATCTATTGCTTCTACGACTATCGCTACCGCTTAGTGATAAAGTAAAGCAATTACAGGGCGTTTGCATTTCATACAATAAAGCGACAACCATATGGCTCCTGCCAGTTGCCGATAACTTCGGTTACAAAACATGATCATCTCATACAATAAAATATAGCATCATGTCTTGGCCATATCACATCACAACATGCCCTGCAAAAACAAGTTAGACGTCCTCTACTTTGTTGTTGCAAATTTTACGTGGCTGCTACGGGCTTAAGCAAGAACCAATCTCACCTACGCATCAAAACCACAACGATAGTTTGTCAAATAGACTCCGTTTTAACCTTCACAAGGACCGGGCGTAGCCACACTCGGTTCAACTAAAGTGAGAGAGACAGACACCCGCCAGCCACCTTTAAGCACGAGTGCTCGTAACGGTGAAACCAGTCTCGCGTAAGCGTACGCGTAATGTCGGTCCGGGCCGCTTCATCTCACAATACCGCTGAACCAAAGTATGACATGCTGGTAGGCAGTATGACTTATATCGTCCACAACTCACTTGTGTTCTACTCGTGCATATAACATCAACGCATAAAACCTAGGCTCGGATGCCACTGTTGGGGAACGTAGTAATTTCAAAAAAATTCCTACGCACACGCAAGATCATGGTGATGATATAGCAACGAGGGGAGAGTGTTGTCTACGTACCCTCGTAGACCGAAGCGGAAGCGTTGACGCAACGTAGAGGAAGTAGTCGTACGTCCTCCGGTTCAACCGATCCAAGTACCGTTACTCCGGCACCTCCGAGTTCTTGACACGCGTACAGCTCGATGACGCACCCTCGATCTCCGATCCAGCAGAGGCGCCGAGGGGAGTTCCGTCAGCACGACGGCGTGGTGACGATCTTGATGTTCTCCTGTTGCAGGGCTTCGCCTAAGCACCGCTACAATATGACCGAGGTGTAATATCGTGGAGGGGGGCACCGCACACGGCTAAGGAACGATCAATGATCAACTTGTGTGTTCTAGGGTGCCCCCCTACCCCCGTATATAAAGGAGGGAGGGAGGAGGTGGCCGGCCCTAGGGGGGGCGCGCCATGAGGAGGGGGAAACCTACTCCAAGTAGGTTTCCCTCTCTTTTCCTTATCTTATTTGGAGGGGGAAGGAAAGAGTACTAGTATTAGGAAGTAGTACTAGTAGTAGTAATAGGAAGAGGGGGAAGGAGAAAGGAAAGGGGGGGGCCGGCCCCCCTCCCCAATTCGGATTGGGCTTGGGGGGGCGCGCCCCCTTCCCTTGCTCCTTCTCTCTTCCTCCTACATGGGCCCAATAAGGCCCATATACCTCCCGGGGGGTTCCGGTAACCTCCCGGGGCTCCAAACTTCTCCGGAACCTTTCCGGTGTCCAAATATATCCGTCCAATATATCAATCTTTATGTCTCGACCATTTCGAGACTCCTCGTCATGTCCGTAATCATATCCGGGACTCCGAACAACCTTCGGTACATCAAAATACATAAACTCATAATATAACTGTCATCGAAACCTTAAGCGTGCGGACCCTACGGTTCGAGAACGATGTAGACATGACTGAGACACATCTCTGGTCAATAACCAATAGCGGGACCTGGATGCCCATATTGGTTCCTACATATTCTACGAAGATCTTTATCGGTCAAACCGCATAACAACATACGTTGTTCCCTTTGTCATCGGTATGTTACTTGTCCGAGATTCGATCGTCGGTATCCAATACCTAGTTCAATCTCGTTATCGACAAGTCTCTTTACTCGTTCTGTAATACTTCATCTTATAACTAACTCATTAGTTACATGCTTGCAAGGCTTAGGTGATGAGCATTGCCGAGAGGGCCCAGAGATACCTCTCCGACAATCGGAGTGACAAAACCTAATCTCGAATTATGCTAACTCAACATGTACCTTCGGAGACACCTGTAGTACTCCTTTATAATCACCCAGTTACGTTGTGACGTTTGGTAGTACCCAAAGTGTTCCTCCGGTAAACGGGAGTTACACAATTGTCATAGTTACAAGAACATGTATAAGTCATGAAGGAAGCAATAGCAGAATACTAAACGATCAAGTGCTAAGCTAACGGGATGGGTCATGTCAATCACCTCATTCTCCTAATGATGTGATCCCATTAATCAAATGACAACACATGTCAATGGTTAGGAAACATAACCATCTTTGATTAATGAGCTAGTCAAGTAGAGGCATACTAGTGACTATATGTTTGTCTATGTATTCACACATGTATCATGTTTCCGGTTAATACAATTCTAGCATGAATAATAAACATTTATCATGATATGAGGAAATAAATAATAACTTTATTATTGCCTCTAGGGCATATTTCCTTCATATATACAGTGCCATGTCAGCACCGCGGGCGTATATGAGCAGGATTTGCACCGTATATGGACGTCCGAGCCAAGTTCTGGCACTCGTTCAATGTACGCCACAAGTTTTAGCACTAAAGTGACTTTTCTAGCCAAGTTTAAGCACCAGTGGTGTAATTGACTCTCCTCTAATTGTTGTTGCATGTTTTACGTGGCTGCAATAGGGTTCTAGCAAGAACGTTTTGTTACCTACGTAAAAGCCACAATATGATTTGTCAACTTCTATTTACCCTTCATAAGGACACTTTTCATCGAATCCGCTCCAAATGAAGTGGGAGAGACAGACACCCGCTAGCCACCTTATGTAACTAGTGCATGTCAGTTGGTGGAACCTGTCTCACGTAAGCGTGCGTGTAAGGTCGGTCTGGGCCGCTTCACCCCACGATACCGCTGAAGCAAAAAAAGACTAGTAGTGGCAAGAAAGTTGACAACATCTACGCCCACAACAAATTTGTGTTCTACTCGTGCAAAGAGAACTACACATAGACCTAGCTCATGATGCCACTGTTGGGGAACATTGTAGAAAATAAAAAATTTCTACGCTTTCATCAAGATAAATCTATGAGTTCATCTAGCAACGAGAGAGAGGAGTGCATCTACATACCCTTGTAGATCGCGAGCGGAAGCGTTCAAGAGAACGGGGTTGAGGGAGTCGTACTCGTCGTGATCCAAATCACCAATGATCCTAGTGCTGAACGGACAGCACCTCCGTGTTCAACACATGTACGGTTGGGAAGACGTCTCCTCCTTCTTGATCCAGCAAGGGGGAAGGAAAGGTTGATGAAGATCCAGCAACACGACGGCATGGTGGTGGATGCAGCAGCGATCTCAGCAGGGCTTCGCCAAGCACTTACGAGAGGGAGAGGTGTAGCAGAGGGAAAGGGAGGCGCCAAGAGCATGGGTGCGGCTGCCCTCCCCCCCTCTTTATATAGGCACCCTAAGGGGGGGGGCGCCGGCCCTAGGACATGCAATCTCCAAGGGGAGGCGGCGGCCAAGGGGGGTGGCTTGCCCCCCAAGCCAAGTGGAGGCGCCCCCACCCCTAGGGTTTCCAACCCTAGGTGTAGGGGGACCCAAGGGGGGGCGCACCAGCCCACCAGGGGTTGGTTCCCCTCCTACTTCAGCCCATGGGGCCCTCCGGGATAGGTGGCTCCATCCGGTGGACCCCCGGGACCCTTCCGGTGGTCCCGGTACAATACCAGTGACCCCCGAAACTTTCTCGATGGCCGAAACTTGACTTCCTATATATAATTCATTACCTCCGGACCATTTCGGAACTCCTCGTGACGTCCGGGATCTCATTCGGGACTCCGAACAACTTTTGGGTTACTGCATACTCATATCTCTACAACCCTAGCGTCACCGAACCTTAAGTGTGTAGACCCTACGGGTTCGGGAGACACGCAGACATGACCGAGACGACTCTCCGGTCAATAACCAACAGCGGGATCTAGATACCCATGTTGGCTCCCACATGCTCCTCGATGATCTCATCGGATGAACCACGATGTCGAGGATTCAAGTAACCCCGTATACAATTCCCTTTGTCAATCGGTACGTTACTTGCCCGAGATTCGATCGTCGGTATCCCAATACCTCGTTCAATCTCGTTACCGGCAAGTCACTTTACTCGTACCGTAATGCATGATCCCGTGACCAAACATTTGGTCACTTTGAGCTCATTATGATGATGCATTACCGAGTGGGCCCAAAGATACCTCTCCGTCATACGGAGTGACAAATCCCAGTCTCGATCCGTGTCAACCCAACAGACACTATGGGGGATACCTGCAGTGCACCTTTATAGTCACCCAGTTACGTTGTGACGTTTGGTACACCCAAAGCACTCCTACGGTATCCGGGAGTTACACGATCTCATGTTCTAAGGAAAAGATACTTGACATTGGAAAAGCTCTAGCAAACGAACTACACGATCTTGTGCTATGCATAGGATTGGGTCTTGTCCATCACATCATTCTCCTAATGATGTGATCCCGTTATCAACGACATCCAATGTCCATAGTCAGGAAACCATGACTATCTATTGATCAACGAGCTAGTCAACTAGAGGCTTACTAGGGACATGTTATGGTCTATGTATTCACACATGTATTACGATTTCCGGATAACACAATTATAGCATGAATAAAAGACAATTACCATGAACAAGGAAATATAATAATAATCATTTTATTATTGCCTCTAGAGCATATTTCCAACACTATTGAACAATAGTCATGTCCGTTACAAGAGAGGGGATCAAGAAGTCACGAGATGATCATATGCCACTCCACAAAAAGTTTTCCCTTGTAATTAGCTCCGGCCAACAAATATTGCAGCTCTGCTTTCCCAAGCACAATGCACAATCATCGAGTTACCGAAAGAAGTCAACAACTTCCTAATAGTACTCACTCTGTTTTTCTTTTTAATCCACATATAAGGAGTGAAGTGCATAGTAGGTCCCGGAAGTATTTCAAGGGTGTCGTATAGGTCATCAAATTATGAAGGGCATCCAGGTCCTCAAAGTGCAGTAAATGTAACATTCAGGTCCACAATCTGTCCGCCCCTGCCTGGTTGGCCGGCTGGCGCCATTGACCTATGATATGTCAGACAGGGGCCTCGCGAGGCAACCACCGGTGAGGGGAATATGCAAATAAATTCAAATTCATGGTTTTAAAAAAAATGTTTGTGAAGGTGGTAAAATGTTCATGACTTAAAAATGTTCATTTGTTTAGAAAAATGTTCGCAAATATGAAAAAATATCACGACTTCAAAAAAATGTTCGAGAACAATGAATCTGGAAAAAAAAAGTTCGCGAATAAAGAATTTGGAAAAAATGTTGCCACTTTACAAAAATGTTTGTGAAAGATAAATTTTAAAAGAAAATAAAATATGTTCTTGAACGATAAATTTTAGAAATGTTCGCAACTTTAAGAAGGTATTCACAAAATATAAATTTGAAAATATGTCCGTGGATCACAAATATTGTTTGCGAATATGTAAAAAGTGTTCACGACCTTAAAAAAATGTTTGCGAATCATAAATTGGAAAAGATGTTCCTGAACTAGAAATATTGTTTGCAAATATGGAAAAATGTTCGTGACTTTAAAAAAAGTTCGCACACGATGAATTTGGAAAAATATTTGCGACCCTAAAAAATGTTTGCCAACGATAAATTCTAAAAGAAAATAAAATATGTTCGCAAACCACCAATATTTTCTGCGAATGATAAATTTGAAAAAATGTTCGCGAATGTGAAAAAATGTCCACGAAGTGCATTTACCATTACCTGGAATTTATTTTAGTTTATTTGTATAATTCTATCACCGGCGGTTACCTTCCCCCCCCCCCCCCTAGCCGACGCGTCACAGGTCAACGAAGCCAGCTGGCAGCTGGGCTGTCAGGCGGGGTCAGACAAATTTTGAACCTAAATGACACACTTACTGCACTTCGAGGACCTCGATGCCGATTTTCATAGTTTGAGGACCTACACGACACCCCAAAATAGTTTAGAACCTACAACACACTTCACTCTAAGATTTATTTAAAGTCAAACTACACAAAGTTTGACCAAATTTATAATTTAAAGTATTGGTACCAGCAATATTAAAGTTATATAGTATGAAAATTAATTTCATGATGCATCTAACGATATTGATATTTTAATATGAATGTTGATATTATTTTCTCTTTAAAGTTGGTCAAGCTTTGGAGCATGGTTAATAGTATAATCGATAACCGGATATATATAAAGTTGCCACGTCACATGCAGTCAACTTAGGCCCTCTTCGGCAACCTAACCACTCCCCGAATCTGCGGAGCGAGGATACTGCAACTCCGTGATTTTCAACTGCAGCTTCGCCCGCTCCGGGAGCGGAGTTGTGGAGCGGCGCGATTCCAAACAGGGCGTTAATCGCGAGATGTATATAGTAGCTTTTATCAACAAAAAACATGTATAAAATCTTACTCCATCCGTCCGGTGAAAAATGTACATGTAGAAATTGAAGACAAATTATGGAGTGGATAAAAAATGCATTGAAAAGGTGCAAACCGCCATCTCTCACATCTATAACTATCCAACCACCAATGTGCTCTAAGTGCATGTAGAAATTAAGGAGACCATGTTAAAATGTTATTGATTACTGTGTGACGAGAGAGAAGCATTTTTTTTAACTTTAAAGTGCATTGAAAAAATAGAAGTACACTCTTTGTGGACAAATTTTAAGACCAAACATACACTCCTCCCCAGATGGGGGGAGTAGTTAGTAAGAAGTACTACTATTTTATTAATACATGACCCACATTACACTCGCCAATGTTTCTTGGAGCCCGTGCAGTAGTTAGTTGTTGATCTACAACTCGATTCCCTTCTATCTCTCTCCTCTTCTTCTCATTCAACTCAGCAAAATATAATACTTTGGTCCTTATAATCTGCCTTGCTTTTGGAAAGTTTGACTATATGCAGATAAAAATAAAATCGTTTACTAGTAGCTTGGAATGACATGGCAAGGAGAAATATTACTGCCTCCAATCCTGATGCAATCTCTTTAGGGCCTTTTTGATTCGTAGGATTCTAAAAATGTAGGAATAGAAAACATATAAGAGTGGCATGCCCACTGAAATCATATATAATTAGCAATGAGTATTTGATGCCACAAGAGAAATAAAGAAATTATAAAAAAAATTAAAATGAATGTTAGATTTCCTATAAAATATAATAAAAATAAATTCTCATACGAATCAAAGGACCATCGCTAAGATAATTTCCTAAGGACTTGAATCCTTCAAAAATCTTATACAATTCCTTTGGTACTCAAAGGAGCCCTCGCGGCGTTCATTTTACACTGTACAAAGCTTGCGTCAACGGGAACATTACGTTAAGCAGACGGTCACCGATCCATCAACACTCACGCTCCCTTGTCACTTTATCTGCGTCGGATGCGTGTCGTCGATGGCTCTGCGAGTTTTTAGACCGTGAAGCATCAGCTAAGGCCAACTCCATCGCGCGATTCCAAATGGATGTCCGTTTTGTCCGGATTCTGTTCGTTTGGGCAGAGGAATGAGATCATGTTCGGGCCTGTTCGGGATGCGGTGGCCGTGCACCCAGCGCGCGACCGCATCCTTTACCCAATCCTGTCCACGTCTATTTAAAAAAAAAGAGAAACATTTCAAATGCCAAGCCCTGCGACCGTAGTTCATCACGCACGACGGCAACAAAGCTAGCGGCCTACACGTCCATCGCCGGCATCAGCCAGCGGTCTACACGTCCATCACCGGCATTAGCCAGCGGAGTTCGGCAGGGCATCGGCCATGAACGGGGGAGAGAGTGGGACGGGCGGGACGAGGCAAGGTTGGGGGAATGTCGCCAAAGGGGCCGGGGGGGGGGGGGGGAGGGGGGAGGAGGGGGAGGGGTTGCTTTGTTTCATCGACGTGCGGGCCAGGAACGGACAAGTGCGCGCGTCCCGTCTGTCCGCGCGCTGTCCGTTTCGCCCCAAAAGCGGCGCAAATTTGGGCCACGGACGGGTCGAAAGCGGACACAAAACGGACAAATGTCCGTTTGCTCCCGCGTGCTGGGTCACCCGGTTTATCTGTTTTACCCCAAACAAATAGGTCCGGACAAGATAGGGTCGCGCGGTGGAGTTGGCCTAAGTAAATGAAAGAGACACACGAGGCAAAATAAATCAAGAGCGAGGAGGGTTTTTGTTTGGTGAGACGTGCGGCTATTTTTTTTAAATAATATTTTTTTTTATTAATTTTCATAAATATTACGCTGGATAAAAAATTTCAAAAATAATACACCGTCGGCCCGCTGCAGGCCGACTGGGCCTAGTCGGCCCACAGCAGGCCGATTGGATTCCAGTCGGCCTACAGCTGGCCAACTGGCCCCTGTCAGCCCACTGTTAGCTGATTGCTAATTCGCTCGCTGTGGGCTAATTATTTTTGCAAAAAAAGTAGGCATAAAAATATATGTTTAAAAAAATGTTAATCATGTAATTAAAAATGTTAAATGTGTATAAAAAATGTTCCTGATGTATACAAAAAATATACAATATATATGCGAAAAAGTTGACATAAAAAATATGATTTAAAAAGTGTTAAGCATGTATTTAAAAATTGTTAAATGTGTGTATAAAAAATGTTCCTTATTTATACAAAAAATATAGAATGCGTATGATAAAAAGTTGACACCAAAAAAATATGTTTGAAAAATATGTTTGAAAAGTTGACATTTTTTCAAATACATGATTAAAAATTGTTAAATGTGTGTATGAAAAATATTCCTTATCTATACAAAAAATAAAGAATGTGTATGCAAAAAAGTTGACACCAAAAAATATGTTTGAAAAAAATGTTCTAGTTCCATACAAAAAGAGCAACCAATCATACTTAGGTCCGTGATGCTCCCATACCGGATCCGGAGCTGGAACCTTTTTTTATACACGTTTAACCTTTCATTCCAATGCATGAAACATTTTTGTGTACTCGTTGAACATTTTTTCAAATACATGATTATCATTTTTTTCAAACATTTTTTTTGGTGTCAACTTTTTTTCATACACATTCTATATTTTTTGTATAGATAAGAAACATTTTTATACACACATTTAACAATTTTTAAATACATGATTAACACTTTTTAAAATATATTTTTAGTCAACTTTTTTCATATATATTGTACATTTTTTTTATACATCAGGAATATTTTTTATACATGTTTAACATTTTTTAATTATATGATTAACATTTTTTAAAACATATATTTTTTATGCCTATTTTTTTGCAAAAACATATAGCCCACAATGAGTCAATTAGCTCCAGTCGGCCCACAGTGGGCCGACAGGACCCAATCAGCCCACAGTGGGCCGACAGGGGCCAGTCGGCCAGCTGTAGGCCGATTGGATTCCAATCGGCCTACTGTGGGCCGACACGGTGTATTATTTTTGAAAAATATTTATCAGCGTAATATTTATGAAAATTAATTAAAAAATGTAGTATTTAAAAAAATTAGCAGACGTGCGACGGTGCGAGCGAGAGGGGGCAAGAGGACAAAGCAGCCAACTCGGCCGAGTGCGTCACCTGACTCGGACGCCCCCGTCCCCGTCCACCGCTCCCGTCCCGTCTCCACCTCCCACAGGATCCTCTGCGGTTCACCGTCGCGGCTCCAGCCTCCGCAGCCTGCACCAGGCCGTCGGTTCCCCCATTAGCCTCGCAACACGTGTGCGCGTAACAGGGCTCTCTGCGTCCGCGTGGCCACAGAGGATCCAGAGATGCTGGCGCGTACCTGCTTCCCGCTGGTGGTGGCCAATGCGACGGCTGCCTAGCTCTTCTGCCCCCACGCCTGAGCCCACCCGTCTCACTGAGTGCACGGTCCCGCCAAGTGCGACCCACATGTCAGTGGACTGTCGGGTAGACAACTAGGTGACTGGGGACGGAAGAGTCCACGTGCTCGGCCCTCGCGGCCCCGGAGGTCGGCGCGGATCCGAGTCAGTTCCCATTCCTCGGCGGCTGAGAATTGTCCGGAATGCCCCGCTCGCTGTCGCTGGGTTCGTTCACACCTGTGCACCGCCTTTTGCACCGGTGACGTCGTGGTCCGTCCTCGTGGTGTCCAGCTCGCCCCGCCGACCTCGTCTTTTGTGGCCGGTTTGGTCGCTAGCGGGGGCATCGGCGATCTCATCGGATGCGGATGCCGAGAATTCCCTCGCCCGGCCGGCATCTTTTCTATCGCGTTACGTGCGTGTGGGGTGTGGGTGGGGCGTAAAAGATACACGTCGGTCGTGCGTGGAACAAGGTGACATCAAAGATACTACTGCCGTTTTGGAAACGGAGTGTGTTTTCTGTGAACCTAGACGTGAAGCAGCTATTGGAACGTTCGGAGGCCGTTGTTTCAAAATTTTCTCGAAAGGAAAAGGGCCGTTGTGTCATGTCTAGACTCGTCTACAATAGAACGGACACAGTGTAGTACTCCGTCCGTTCCTAAATACTTCCTCCGTTCCTAAATATAAATCTTTGTAGAGATTTCATTATGAACTATATACAAATGTATGTAGATGCATTTTAAGTGTGGATTCATTTATTTTGCTCCGTATGTAGTCCATCTAATGGAATATCTATAAAGACTTACATTTAGGAACGGAGGGAGTATGTCTTTTTAATTCCAATGCGGACTACATACGGAATAAAATACACTTTAAAATATGTCTATATATATTCGTATGTATTTTTTATTGAAATCTCTAAAAAGACTTATAGGAGTATTTGGAAAACGGAGGGAGTAGTTTACAATTTCGTGACATCAAGTCAAGATAAGAAGAAAAAATTCTTTGGAGTAAAGCTGCCTAGAAGAAAGAATAGAAAATGATCTAGCTAGATAAAGTGTCCCGACATCCGAGGCAGGCTCGGGCTTACCTTTTATGCCAGAAGCCAGACCCGAAAGGCCGAATATGGCACGGGTCACTCTTTTATTAGAAATATAGCTATAATATATCATTTAAATATCCTAAAGTTAATTATTTAAATTTTAAAAGTGCATTGTTCATGTGTTTTGGGTCGGCCCATGCCGAGCTAGGGCTTGGGATGTTGAGGTAAAGCCCGACCTGACCCATAGGATGCCCATGTTTAGTTAGAACTCTTGCAAATGCGACACAAATGGCAATCTACCGGGTGTGCAATCCGCCATGTCGAACCGGTCCAAGCCGGCACACCATGACCCCACAAAAACCCCATCACATTCCCATCCGGACCAAACCCTAGCATCACTCATGACCGTTCCGCTCCAGTTCCTCCTCTTCCCGTCTGTTCCCCTCCCCGCGCAACCATGGTCGGCACCGGCAGTGAGGCTGATGCCATTTAGATGGGACGCGCTCGCCACCATGTCAGACTCAAGTTCCGCCCTGGATGGCGAATAGCTCGCCCTACATATTGCCCTCCGTCGGTCGTGAATGGATAGGGGCGGCACGTCAAGTTATGAGCTCTCCCTGGTAGGCCGAAGGGGCAACTCATGCTCTGCGTCCTCCCCTGGAGAGGCGAGCAGTGGCTAGTAGCACCAAACACCTCCAAACCCTGCTCATCCCGGATGACGTTGGATGCTCATGCCTGCATAACCGAGTAATAGGCGCGGGGCCACTCACCGCGCGAGGAAGAAGGAGGTAGCGATAGGCGGCGGAGATAGACGGCCGCCTTCAACACCGCGAAAATGCCAAGGCATTGCGGCTAGGCATCGAGGAGTTCGAGCGGCTCACACTGTTGAGGGGTTGCCATGTCCGGTCTATGCTATATTTAGTTTGATCACGTTGAATGGGCTTGCATGGATTTGGAAGTTCAGACGTGAGAGGAAGGCTGCATACGCGAAGAAATGAGAGATGAGCGTGCACTGTAGACGCTCTAAGAGCGTTTTAAAATCTTTTACAACATGTTCTTATTTTCTTGAAAGCAAGGAACCCACCGGAGCTCGACACCCACGCATGCACGGACGTCACTTTCTCTTGCGCTGCGTAGCAATTTCGCGGTGACGAGGATCCAGAAAAGGAAAAAACCGTGGTCCCGCGTGCCCGGCCTGGATACGGCCGGTCGGGTGGCAGAGTCGTAGATATCCCCGAAGAACGCGCCCGAGAGACGAGCCGAACCGCTTTCCACGCCCGACTTCACTCCTTCCAGCCAGCCAGCCACCTTTCTTCTCCTTTGGTTTTTTTTCTATCCGATTGATTGATCGATCGATCGACCGCCGAAAAGAGCTTTTTCTCCAGCGTTCCGCCTCACCGCGGCATCTCCCCTCTAAAAGCACCGGACGCCGACGCCACGTACCGGAGCACCCACCAGACTCCTCCGCAACTCACCTCAGCTCACCTCCCTCCCCCACTCTCCGTAGCGGCAGCGCAGCGAGCGAGCGAGCGATCGGCGATGAAGAAGTGCGCGTCGGAGCTGGAGCTGGAGGCCTTCATCCGCGGGCGGGGGCTCGCCGCCGAGCAGAAGCCCGGCAGCGCCGCCGCGGGCGCCAACGGGCCCTACGGCCTCTTCTCCGCCGCCGACCTCTCCGGCACCTTCGGCTTCGCCGACTCGGTGAGTTCGTCGTCCTCGATCGATCTCCTCTTGGCTCGTGTCGTGTGCCGTAACGTAGCGCAGCAGAGGGGCTGATCAAACTGTGGCGCGTACTACATACTCCAGTATGGATTTTTTGGATGGTTATGGCATGGCATGGCATGTTCTGAATTTCTGATGATCATACGCAACACATGCATAGATTTTTCCCCTTGATGTCATGAGATGGTGCTTGCATGATTCCTGCCGACTAGAATTAATTGAACCACCTGCGGCTTGTGGATGAGATGCGGGCCATGCGGCCTAGCCTTTTCCTCTTAGCAACATGCTTAACATCCTTGAGAAAGAAATAACTATATTTTGGAGGTGGCTGAAAGATTCCCATATGCCAAAGTTAGGAGTGTGTGTGTGTGTGTTCAGTCTTTCTTTTCTTTCATTCGAATTTCGGTCATCAACTGAAATCATTGACTTTTATGGTGATTTTGGCTTTTCAACACCAAAAGTTGTGTTTGAATTTGACTGAAATTCAGCCAAAAGATTACCAATTTTTGTCAAACATCTGAATTCTGCCACAGTCTACCATAATCAAGTGTCACCCAATGGAGCTCTACATCAGAACATCTCATGCACAGCAAAGCTGTATTATTCGTTTGCATCTTCTAGGAGTACTACTAAGAAAATATGCTTTCACTCTAGTGAATTTCTTTCGTTTTTTCCCAACTAAGCAGACCCTCAATGGAACCATTCAGAATCACCTGTGGCCTCAGTCCCCGAACCTCGGCGCACGGCATCCCGCGGTCTCCACGACAATCGAGTCGCAGTCGTCAATCTATGGTAACACACCCAACATAGTTCCTCTTCCACAGTTTTCAGCGAGTTCATATGATTGTGTTTAGAAGAAGAATGGTTCACTGTTGTGTGCCATGGTTTTCAGTACTAAACTGCACACTGAATCACATGATATTCAGATTTTTGGGCAGACATAGTAGGTGCTGTTGCGTCTAAACCAGACTCGGTTTACAACACATGACTAGTGTGTCTTGCTCATGCTCTGTTGAATTCTCTATCTATGCAGCAGCAGCGAGTCCCACGTCGGCCACCAATCTAAGTATCAAAGAGAGCCAAGCTTTCGGAGGCACGAGCGGCTCGGACTCCGACAGCGAGTCGATGTTCGACGACGGTGGCTTGTGCGACAACGGCACGAACCCAACGGACGTTAAGAGGATGAGACGGTACATCAAGAAACACGAGCCATCATGCATTTTTTCCCTTCTGTTCTTCATTCACTGCTCAAACCATAAACCCTTGTTTGCCAATTACTACAGGATGGTGTCGAACCGGGAGTCGGCGCGGCGGTCGAGGAAGAGGAAGCAAGCTCACTTGGTTGAGCTGGAGACGCAGGTAAGCTACACCCTGGCGTGCGTACTGACTAGGAGTAGTTTTCAAGGTTCAGTTGAGTTCATTCTGACTTGTGAATGGCTGAGCTGCAGGTGGATCAGCTCCGGGGTGACAACGCGTCGATCTTCAAGCAGCTGACGGACGCGAACCAGCAGTTCACGACGGCGGTCACGGACAACCGGATCCTCAAGTCGGACGTGGAGGCTCTGCGGGTCAAGGTGAAGCTGGCGGAGGACATGGTGGCGCGCGGCGCGATGTCGTGCGGGCTGGGCCACCTGGGGCTGTCCCCGGCGGCGCTGAACCCGTGCCGCGTCCCGGACGTGCTGGCCGGGCTGGACTTCCTCCCCGGCGGCGCCGACGACGCCTGCTTCGGGAGCCTGTCCCCGGCCGAGCAGGTGCAGAGCTCGCCGATGCAGAGCATGGCCAGCCTCGAGAGCCTCGAGCACAGCAGCCGGATGCAGCACGGCGGCGGCAGCGACGGCGTCGACGTCTGGGGCTGGGACTCCAGCTCCAACGGCGCCATGTCCAAGTGAAGCTATGCATGCACATTCCTCCCTGTCTGCGTACCTACCTATGTCGAAGTGTTTGAGCTGATGAAAACTCTTGACGGACTTGAGTTTTTCAGAGTCCTCTCGTGTCGCGTCAGTCGGTAATAACTCTCTGTCTTGGCGGTGCCTAGTTATGTAATGGAACTTTCTACCCGGAGTATATGCATGCTTATGATGCTAAGACCATGTCAGTTAACTGTGATCTGTCAGTCAGTGGTAAGCTTCATTTACAGATTACAGACGGCGCACTTCCCTTCCCGCCATTTCATTTATAGGCTACGGTGGATTGTTTTGGATGGACGGCTCGTCGTCCCTTCCCGCCATTTCTGCCTCGCGCTCCCTCTCGTCCATCTCGGCCACCAGCTCGCCGTACGCCGCGGAGGCCAGGCTGCCGGCCTCTGCGATGGCGCCCAGGGCCGCCGCCAGCCCGACGCAGACCCTTCGCTTCCCTTCCTCCTCGTTCGGCGGCTCCTCCTCGGCGCTGCTGCTGCGGCGCCTCGCGGCCGCCGCGATGGCCGCCGCCTCCGCGGCGACGCCCTCCACGGCCCGGGTCGCCGCGTCCACGTCCACGGCCTCGACCGCGCGGGCCCAGGCCACGATCAGCCGCGGCATGTCCTCGCCGTCCTTGACGCAGCTCCGCGCCCAGCCCCAGAGCGCCGCCGCGTACCCGCGCTGCGACTCGGCCCAGGCCTCCAGCGCCGCGCGCCAGCCGCGGAGCTCCGTCGCCAGCGCGCCCGCCGCCGTGGCCGCGCGCGTCGGCCCTGATAGCGGCGGCGGGCCCCTGATGCCTCCCTCCGCCCCGGCGGCCGAGGATGAGAGGAGCGCGCTCGCCTCGTCCGCGGTGCGCTTCATCACCCGGTGCGCGTCGCCGATCACCCTCCACATCCTTGCCAGCCTGAACAGCACAGCGACGAGGAACATCCGTCAAATCAAACACCTGCGGCGTCACCATTGTCGGGGGAACCGATCGAGCACGCCATAACAAATATACGTACCCTCGGATGAGCTCCGCGAGCTGCGGCAGCAGCTCGTCGTCGCGGACGGCGACGATCCGCCGGGACACGGCGTCGACGGAGGCGAGGGAGATGTTGAGCTTGGTCCGGAGGTCCCTGATGGCGGCCCTGGTCCTCTCGATGGCGAACGGCTCCGCGCCGTTGGCGTCCTGGCTCCTCAGCTGCGCCACCTTCTTCTCGTACGACAGCCGGACGCGCTCCCCTGCCTGGAAACACATTTCATATCACATCTTCGTCCTAACTGGTTCTGAACTTCTGACGATTATACGAGAATTAGAGTTGAATTCGGAGAGAAGCGCGTGTGATCGATCGAACGTACCCTGACTTCCTCGTAGAGCTTCTTCTCCCACGCGTAGAGCCTGTCGAGGCTCTCCTTGTGGCTCTGGAAGAGCTGGAATGGCTCCGGCGAAGGTTCACGGGCGCCGACCCGCTCGCCGCCGTCGTCGCCATCGACGTCCCCTCTCGGAGCAGGTGGTTGAACTGTCTACGTACAAGATGGCAATGATCAATGCTACAGCTCTATGGCATGTTCTGAATGATTCACTCTGTTCTAGTAGCATGAAGAAGAGCGACTGACATGACAGGGTATAATTCAGAAGTTCAGACTTCAGATAGGGGGGGAGGTTTTGCATGACTGTACCTTTCTTCTGGTAGGGGACGACCTCCAGCAGCACCGAGACCTCGCCGGCGGTTTCGGCGATCTTCGAGAAATGGCCCTTGATGTCCCTCATGGCCTCCGCCACGCTCGCCGGCGGCCTGTCGACGAACACGGTGAATCGGCCGGGGGTGCTCTGCTGCTCGACCTCGGCGCTCGCCCGCACCCTCAGCTTGTTGCTCACACCCGCCACCTTCTTCTTTTCTTTTCGCTCCCTTGGCTCCACTACCACCTCATGACGAGGCGCCTCCTCCTCCTTTGATTCTCCTTCTCCATTGCTGCCATCCTCGCTTATTTCTTCCAGCTCCGGCATCTCACCATCTTCTTGATCAGCATTCACCATCTCTTGGACGCCGTGATTCGCATAGCCCACGTGATCGGTCGGCAGCGAAGAGAAGGGGTCGACCCAGAACACGTCCCATGCCGACGGCAGGTGCGACGGGGAGGAAACCGGCACGTCGTTCGCCGGAGGACGGAAGAGCCGAGTATCCACGCCGAAGAACCCATCAACCACAGCGGCCTCGGCAGCTCCAGCCTCGCCGTCCCACCGCCCCACCAGCGGGTGCACGGGCGCCCCTCCCGGCCTCAGGCGGTTGACAACGAGGAGGACGGCTCTCTTCTCCGGCGAGCACGGGCGGTGGGTGCACTGCGCGGACGTGTCCTGCAGGAAGTAGAGGTGCTCGTCCTCGGCGAGGCAGTAGAAGAGCGCGAGCGAGACGCGGCGGAGCGACTGGAGGTAGGCGACGTGGGAGGAGGCCAGGAGGTCCCGCTGTGCGATCGCCTTCTTGACGAAGCTCCGGCGGTCGTGGCACGTCTTCACGGCCTCCTCCTCGTCGAGCTTCTTCGACGAGGAGCAGCCCATCGGTCCCGGCAGGCCAGATTGCTTGCTGCTGCCGTTGTTGGGTCAGTCGGGACGAGGACGAAAGGCGGACGTGATTACTGTCTCGTTCTGTTTACATGTTCTTGTAGTAGGGATTAGTACGTCTTGAGATGCTTTGGTTGCGTTGGGTCTCTGCAAGAAACGAAGAATTCCCTGGGGAGGTGAACTGAAGCTGAGGGAAACATGGAAGAGCTCAGGTTTGCAAAGAATCTCTCGCTGACAAGAAATGGTGGCAGCTCTTCACACAGTGTGATTCTTTCGTTAGATGGCTAAATTTCGTGTTTTGACCTTTATTGGAAACAAATTCAGGATCTAACCCCGGTTAGAAAAAATTTCGGGATCTGACCCTTTTCCTACCGCCAGGGATTCGGGCGGTAGGGTTATACAGCCTACCGCCAGGGCCCCTGGCGGTAGGGTGCAACGGAGGGGGACGGCCGCCGTCTCCACGTGCTGACGTGGATTACCACCTTACCGCCAGGGAAACTGGCGGTAATCTGTATAACCCTACCGCCAGAAGTCCTGGCGGTAGGGTGTGCAAGGGTTTTCGAGGCAAAACCCTTCTATAAGGAAAAAACCGAGTGCCCTGGCGGTAGGGTCAACCTATCGCCATAGGAGCTGGCGGTAGGCTGTCTAACTCTACCGCTAGGGTCCTTGGCGGTAGGGTCTTGCCTTTCAAGTTTAATTTATTTTTTCTTTTCAAAAACAACAGATCTCAAACTATAATATAGAGTCAAAAACAGCAATAATATAGAGTCAAAATAACACATCTCAAACAATTAAACTTGGGCATCACATAAACATGTCATACGGAGTTCCACATAAACTTAGTTCAAATAGAAAACTTAGTTCCACATAGCAAACGGAGTTTCGCAAATAGCAAACACATAGTTCAAATAGCAAACACATAGTTTCACAACCACTAGACTTTTTAACTACAGCCAACTATCGAATAGCAGAATTTAAGTCATCCTTCCCCTCTTGTTCTTGGAGGCACGGTCCTCATTCCTCTTTGAACGAGTCTCGTCAGTGTTTTTGTTGGACCGTCGAGGAACCGGTCTCTGGAAAGGCTCCGGACTCTGCAAATCCTTCTTCTTCGGATTCCTCTTCGGCAGCTGAGGTGCTTGAGATGATTGAATTGTTGGAGGTCCATAATATTCATTGTACTCCTCCTCCCCATTGCTCTCATCCTCCTCCTCCATTTCTTCATGTGTGGCCTCCTCCTCCTTCTCCTCCTCCCCCTCAACCAATCTAGACGACGAGGGAGCATGGCTCGATGAGGCGATGTGACCCTGTGTGGCTACAGGCTGATGAAACTTCAATCGACCTAGCTCCGGCACACCCAAGCAGCCCTACCAGCTTGCGACAATGCTTCACGAACTTATGCAGTCACAATGAAACAAGGGCATAATAACTATCAAGTTTATGATTGCAAGTGAAGAAGATGCATTTGTTCCGAGGAGGCTGAAATTGTACCTTCATCGTCCCCCTCATTTTGTCCTCAGATTGTACGCTCCCGGGGGCATCACCTAGTGCATCTGAGGCTTCAAAGATGCATCTGTTCAGCTCACCAGACTACAACGGCATAAGTCAGTCATGATGACGAATACAATAATTTAAATAGAACCTCTCGGTTCAAACTTACCACTCTGTTGATGAGGGGTGTAAACTCCCTAAATCCACTGTGCAGGTCTCTGATGCCGGTCTGGTAGGCCTCTTCATTGGGGTCATCCCTCTCCAGCTCCGCGATGTCTTTCGCCGTCCACCGAGGCCTGAGACGTAAGCAACCCACTTCATGTACCACTTCATGTGTCGCTCCACGTAAGCAACCCAGTCAATCACTCTCCTCTCCCCATCTTTCTTGTACCTCCGTCGATTCCACTTCGTCACATGAGTTTTATGCTCCTCTCCCCAGTCCGTGATCGACTAATTCTTCTATCGGCTCATCCTGCAAGGCATTAGCAACAAGAAACATCATAACAAATTCGAACGCGATGAATTCATGGGCATGAAGAAAAAGCACGGGCACTCACAAGTGGAGCGCGTGGCGGCTGGTATCGGTGGACTGGCTAGGTGGGGTATGTTGAAAAATCCCAAACTGCGTGGCCACGCGGTGTGGCAAGTGCCACTCGACGGCGTACACACAGATCATGGGCACGATGCACCGCCAGAGACCACGGTCCTCATCGCACATCGTGTTCAGATCAAAGGCCCACTGTCGGTCATGATACGGCCACCAGTTTACCTATTACATATATGGTGGTAAGTTGCCACTCTCGGTCCAAAGTGGAAACAAAGAGAAAGGTGTTGAGCGAATTCATATACCTGCTAGTGCATCAAAGCATCCATCTCGTTGGTGTAGGTCTTGTACGAAGTCTTGTTTAGGCCCATGTAGAGTTTGACAACGTCCCATTCGTAAGCTATGGTGGGGTTTCGAGCAGCGTCGCCGTCCTCGCTATATGCACCCCATGGGCGTCTTGGCAGCTTCTCCGGACGCCCCACCGACAGCCTCTCCCACATCCAAATGGAGAAGGCCCAAACAAAGCCACCCATATTGGACTTGTCTCCCGTCCTCTGCGTTGTGTCGTCAAGCTGCAAAAAATCAAATGATGATCAGATATAACAAAATGTCATGGACATACTTTCGTAGGTAGGCAATTAGATACTCTCTTACCGAACGGTATAGGTAGGCGAGAGATGCGGTCCCCCAACTATACCCTGAATCCCAGTCGGCTAGGAAGAACAGATACAACCAGTTGGCAGAGTTCCCAGATGCGTCTGGAAACACGACCTCCGTGAGAAGGTACCACAGGTAGGCCCTCGCGTACCACTCCACAGTTGTCTCATCGGTGTCTTCGGGGCATGTCTTCCGGTGCTCCGAGAGCCAGGGCAACGACACACCGGATGTACGGTTACCCTTAGCCTCGGGGCAACCGCCGATGAGGGTGGTAACCCTCTCCTTCCAGTTGGTCCTCTCCACTCGCCCGGTCAGTGCATGACCCTCGATTGGCATCGCAGTAATCATCGACCAATCCTCGAGGGTCACCTTCATCTCCCCGCATGGGAGATGGAAAGAATGGGTCTCCGGTCGCCACCGGTCAATCAGAGCTGTCAGACCTGCGTGGACAAGCGTCGGCGGCTGACGCTTGAACTGCAACACGAAACCCAACATCCGGGCTCTCTTGAAGAACGGCGCGTAGCGCTCGTCGTAGTCCATATGCCCATGAACCCCGTGCCCCCTCATGCGCAGTGGCTGGAGCATTTGTCAAAAAGTGAACGCCAACAGTTAGGAAATTATTTTCATCAATCTTAAAACTTTGATCAATATTTCATTTATATTACTTACCTCCCCGTTCTCTATGAAACGGGCACGATGACCCTTGTCGAATGCGTAGTCTAGCATGCAGTACCGTGGGTAGATGTTGTCCGCAAGAGATGGCCGCCTACACAAAATTTCATAAACAAAAACATCATAAGCATAAGCATACATAAACATGCATCATATCAAAATCATATCACCACACATCATATCACAAAAAAATCCTCCAACAACAACATCTACTACACATGATGGATCAAATCATATCAACATTACTCATATCAAGAAAAAAAATTCATAAACAAAAACATCGTAAGCACATCATGCCAAAATCATATCACCATGCATCATATCACAAAAAAAAATCAAATCATATCACCATGCATCATATCACCATGCATCATGTCACCATGCATCGTGTCACCATGATGGATCAAATCATATCAACATTATTCATATCAAAAAAAAATCCTTCCCCTCTTTAATCATATCAACATGCATCATATCACAAAAAAACCTCCAACAATAATTTTCAATGTATTATCTCACAACATGTTCATATCATCATATCAACATGCATCATCACTCCAACATGCATCATATCATCATATTTTTAAACAAAAAATAATCCTCCAACATGCATCATATCATCATATTTGTAAACAAAAAAATTCCTCCAACATCTTCATATCATCATATCAACATGCATCATCAACCTACAATCAATTCCTCCCACATGCATTACATCATAATTTTTTTAACAAAAAAAATTATGAACTAGGGTTCATTTTAACACTAACATATGAACTATTGATTAGAGTTCATATTCATTACCACTACTTAGTAAAGAACTAAGAACTAGAACTAGAATCAAGCTAAAACAATCTTAGGCCAAAAAAATTTCAATCTGAGTTCAAAAAATGAGGGATTTGAAGCAAATAATGCGTCGAATCGGAAGCAAGTTTGCAAAAACAAATTGGATGGATCGGAGGAGCTTACGATTCTCTCTTCAGGGCCATCTCGATCCGCCAAAACGGTGAAGAATCGGTGAAGATCCAAGGGGGGAGTGGAGGAGATGAGAGAGGGAAAGAGGGGCAACTTGGGGGAGAAAATGAGGAACTGCCGACGGGGGAGGGGGGAGGGGGAGGGGTGGGGAGATGGACAGGGGCGTGGGGGTTTCGGTCAAAATAACTGCCCGGACCCTACCACCAGGCGCTCTGGCGGTAGGGTTATACAGCCTACCGCCAGGTCCCCTGGCGGTAGGGTGCGATGGAGGGGGACGACGGCCGTTTCTTCTAGCTGACGTGGACTAGTACCCTACCACCAGGGTCCGTGGCGGTAGGCTGTATAACCCTACCGCCAGTGCCCCTGGTGGTAGGAAAAATGGTCAAATCACGAAAATTTTCCGAATCGGGGTCAGATCCTGAATTTGTTTCCAATAAGGGTCAAACCACGAAATTTAGCCTCCTTAGATTGATAGAGATTATTTTTGCCGTGGATGTCGCAAGTTGCATCTTAGCATTGCTTGTCTCAGACCCATGAAACGAAGAAAAGACATGCGTATCTCCATTTGTCTATTCGGAGGTGGGTAGACAAATGGTATGAGCACCTTTTACGTACCATGGTGTTTGTTTATCCAGTTTTGCTAGAACTCATCTAGATGAGATACAATTTGATCTCATTCATCTTTTATAGTCATTGAATATGATGCTATAAGATGCGTGTGTGCTAGGTGGGTTGTATCTGTTTTTGTTTTCAAAGTAAATGAGACCAAATTATATCTCATCTAGATGAGTTCTAGGTACTCCCTTGTTTATCTTGGCATCCCCAATTATCCACCACAACAAGTCCATTTTCAAGTCTTCCTGTGAAATTATCAAGGATGATGTCACGCTGCCATTTGACACCTTGCTAGCATGAACGGTGACTATGCAAACCTCATCAATTCCGCCAACATTGTCCTACCCCCTAAGAGCATCTCCAGCCATTCGGCCCCTCAGGGCGGCGAAAAAAGGCAACCTGGGGGCGAACCGCCTAGGGGTTCTGCTGCTCCTCCGTTAGGGAGGAGTGGATGCGGGCGATCTCCGCCCGCCGTGCCGCCCCTTCGGGCACCGGCAGCACCGGGACGCCGCCCGCGCTCAGCCTCCACGCCCCTGGCACACGCATGTCAGGGGGCGCCGGGTACTCGACCTCGTAGAGGAGGCGCGCCTCCGGCTCTTGGAGGTGTCGGCGGCCGAAGCCGTTCACTGCCGCGCCATCGCCTGGGAACCTCTCGGCCATCTTTGCTTTGCTTGTCGGCGGGAAGGGGGGAGATGGCTTTTGCGAGAGGGAGAGGGTGTGGCATTCACCGACAGGGAGTGGGCGCCTTTTATAGCCCAAGCGGGGCGGCCGGGAGGCGGCATGCCGGGTGACGCGTGGCGGGAGCGGGCGCGACGCGCCTCGGCGGTGCCTTCACTGCTCCGCCCGTGAGGCATCAATGGAGGCTGACCGACGCGGCAGCGTAGCAACCTTGGCCAGCCTTGGCATTGATTGTTGGAAATATGCCCTAGAGGCAATAATAAAATGGTTACTATTATATTTCCTTGTTCATGATAATTGTCTATTGTTCATGCTATAATTGTATTAACTCGAAACCGTAATACATGTGTGAATACATAGACCACTACATGTCCCTAATGAGCCTCTAGTTGACTAGCTCGTTGATCAATAGATGGTTATGGTTTCCTGACCATGGACATTGGATGCCATTGATAACGGGATCACATCATTAGGAGAATGATGTGATGGACAAGACCCAATCCTAAGCATAGCACAGATTGTATAGTTCGTTTGCTAAGAGCTTTTCTAATGTCAAGTATCATTTCCTTAGACCATGAGATTCTGCAACTCTCAGATACCGTAGGAATGCTTTGGGTGTGCCAAACGTCACAACGTAACTAGGTGGCTATAAAGGTGCACTACAGGTATCTCCGAAAGTGTCTGTTGGGTTGGCACGAATCGAGACTGGGATTTGTCACTCCGTATGACGGAGAGGTATCTCTGGGCCCACTTGGTAATGCATCATCATAATGAGCTCAATGTGACTAAGTAGTTAGTCATGGGATCATGCATTACGGAACGAGTAAAGTGACTTGACGGTAACGAGATTGAACGAGGTATTGGGATACCGACGATCGAATCTCGGGCAAGTAACATACCGATTGACAAAGGGAATTGTATATGGGATTGATTGAATCCCCGACATCATGGTTCATCCAATGAGATCATCGTGGAACATGCGGGAGCCAACATGGGTATCCAGATCCCGCTGTTGGTTATTTGCCGGAGAACATCTCGGTCATGTCTGCATGGTTCCCGAACCCATAGGGTCTACACACTTAAGGTTCGGTGACGCTAGAGTTGTTATGGGAAATAGTATGTGGTTACCGAAGGTTGTTCAGAGTCCCGAATGAGATCCCGGACGTGACGAGGAACTCCGGAGTGGTCCGGAGGTGAAGATCGATATATTGGACGAAGGGTATTGGAGTCCGGAATTGTTCTGGGAGTACCGGGTGACGACCAGCGTGACCGAAAGGTGTTTCGGAGGCCCCGTCAAGCGTTGGGGGGCCTTATGGGCCAAGGGGAGGGGGCACACCAGCCCACTAAGGGGCTGTGCGCCCCTCCTAACCCCTCTCACGTAACCAGGAGAGGTGGGGGTGCCTCCCCTAGGGCAGCCGCCCCTCCCGGCTTGGTGGCAAGTTTCCTAGGGGTGGGGGCGCCCAAACCCATCTAGGGTTTCCCCTATGGCCGCCACCCCTCCCCTAGGGAACCCTAGGTTGCCTCCTCCACCCCCTTTCCCCTATATATAGTGAGGGATAGAGAGGGCAGCCACACCCTTCCCCTGGCGCAGCCCCTCCCTCCTCCAACACCTCCTCCTCCTCTGTAGTGCTTGGCAAAGCCCTGCTGGAGAACCACGAGCTCCATCGCCACCATGTCGTTGTGCTGCTGGAGTTTTTCCCTCAACTTCTCCTCTCCACTTGCTAGATCAAGAAGGAGGAGACATCCCCGGGTTGTACGTGTGTTGAACGCGGAGGCGCCGTCCATTCGGCGCTTAGATCGGAATCGACCGCGATCTGAATCGCTACATGTACGACTCCACCAACCACGTTTTTGTAACGCTTTCGCATCGCGATCTTCAAGGGTATGAAGATACACTCATCCTCTCCCTCTCTTGTTGCTAGAATCTCCATAGATTGATCTTGGTAATGCGTATAAATTTTTGAATTTTTGCTACGTTCCTCAACATTGATTCCCGCAGGAACCGAGGCGATGAGGGCGACGAAGCGGCGTCTCGCTAACTAGGCAGGCCCGCCCCCCGTTCGCGCCAAAACTGCTCGCCCCGGCGCCCCCGGGCGCCCCCCAGCATGCCGGGTTCGGCTTGGGCCCGTCGGCACTGACTTCGGCCCAAACGGGCGAAAAACGGGCTCTTGAGGGCACGACTGGGCCGTTTTTTCGGTGCTGGCGCAAGAAAATCGCCTTGGGGCGCCGTGTTGGGGGCGCGGCTGGAGATGCTCTAAGTCCGTTGATGCGCATAATGTGGCTGACTACTAGCCGATGAGTCTGATCCATGGCATCTCCAAGCTCCTTGCCAGGAGTCGCATTTGTGTTTGGCAACATCATATCAAAGAGACAGAGTGCCTTCATCCAGAAATGATGCATTCACGATAATTTCCTTCATGTCTAGAATCGGATCAAAGGTTTGCACACAAAGACCCCAATCTCTTCTAGAAACTCGATATATCTAAGGCTTTCGACTCGGTCAATTGGATGTACCTGCTTGAGGTGTTGCAAGCTATGAGTTTTGGCCAGAACATGCACAACTGGATTTCTTTGTCCCTGTCATCCTCGACCCCTCGTGTTTTGCTTACAGGAATCTACCCCCTCCAATTCTATCATACTCGGGAGCTTTGTCAGGGAGACCCGCTTTCACCCATGATTTTCATCCTCACCATTGACCCACTGCAACGGATACACACCATGGCTACTGACACTACTGCAGAAATGGGCTATTATCCCGGTTCTCAAGGACCTTTAGTGCCGGTTCGGCAACCGGCACTAAGGGGTGGGGACCAAAGGTCCCCCCTACGAACTGGCACTAAAGGCCCACCACGTGACACGAGCCCGCGCCGGGGGGCAGGGGGCTTTAGTCCTGGTTGGTTACACCAACCGGGACTAAAAGGTTTAGGGGTTTATGGGTTTATGATTTGTTTTTCCTTTTAATTTAGTGTTTTCCATATAATTATTTTTCATTTCAAACATATTTTACGCTACTACAGGTCCCCCTTTAGTGCCGGTTTGTGACGCCCACCACGTGGCACGAGGCCGCACTGGGGGGCAGGGGGTCTTTAGTCCCGGTTGGTTACACCAACCAGGACTAAAATGTTTAAGGGTTTATGGGTTTATGATTTCTTTTTCCTTTTTATTTAGTGTTTTCAATTTAATTCTTTTTCATTTCAAATATATTTTATGCTACTCTAAAATTTAAGACCACATCAACAATCCAGAGCAGGGCATTGGCAAAGTTTATTGCAAAATGGACACCAACCCCTGACGAGGAAGTGACATAAACAGTTATCCCCGGCAAGGAGGCGCCCCAAGAATGGATTATGTATTTTGATGGTGCCTTTTCCCTACAAGGTGCAGGGGCTAGCCTGCTTCTCGTCACACCCTCAGGGGAGCACTTTAAGTACATTGTCCAGATGCATTTTTCCCGGGAAGAGGCAACAAACAATACAACAGAGTATGAAGGGCTCCTTGCCGGGATCAGGATTGCCGCAGAATTGGGAATCAAGAAGCTGATCATTCGAGGAGATTCACAGCTTGTGGTGAGATAAGTCAACAAGGATTACCAAAGTCCATTGACGGAGGCATATGTTGAGGAAGTGAGGAGATTGGAGGAGCGCTTTGACGGATTGCAAACAGATCACGTACCCCGAGTGCTTGCCTATGGCGAAGTAGCGCAAGATCAGCACTGATGTGACTACATTGTGCTACTCAAGGAGAACTGTCTCCGGGCTGCTACGCGTGCTGCACGCTATCAGCAAGCCCTGCGTCGCTATCATAGCCGCAGGGTTCATGCCCGGTGTTTTGAGGAAGGCGACCTTGTCCTTAGGCACTTCAGTCCGCCAAGGGCACAAACAAGTTGACGCCAAAGCGGGAAGGCCCTTACCGGGTAGTATGAGTCACCAGACCTGGTGCAGTCCGTCTGGAGACCAGAGATGGCATTCAATTGCAAAACTCATGGAATATTGAGCATCTCCGCAAGTTCTACCTGTAAGGCACGGCTGTCGGGCCCTACCCGGCAGCCACCCTTTTGTACAGGCCTTGCCTCAGTTGCATGTAACCCATTGTACAAAGCCAGGTTGATGACCCTGAGCACCAGAGAAATAAACGAAGCGCTGGGGGGCCCCCGACCAAGTTGCATGCATGCATGAGCATTCCAAGAGCATTGCATAAGCATTTGCATGTGCATGAAGCTACAGGTTCGCATCCCGCGTCATTCTCATCTGCATGAAGCTACAGGTTCCCACCGTGAACTTGGCTTCTACAAGGAGTTGAGGAGATGGACCAGCACTGCGATCCCCGGCAAGCCAAACAGATAAGTTCTACCTCTTGTCCATACGTGCTCTGTAAGCTGAAACTTGTGCATGAGAAAACCTCGCCACTCTTCGAAGCTTAGGTGCTCCCACTTTTGGATCAAACGTTGCTTAGGCCTAGGTGGTCGCAGTGGCCTTTGATGAAAAAGGGTTGGCGAGGGGTTGGTCCCTTTATTTTTTGCCCGGTAGACTCCTGTCCCGGGCAACGAAATAAAAAGGGTACCGACAGGATAGCCTGCCGGGGAAGACTCGTTTATTTAACTAAAGAGGCATCCCACCTCTAGATGGACATACACATGCACAAGTTCCCGGCAAGGCCCAACTTTTTCATTAATATGGTGATCATACACATACAAGCCTTACAGAACACAAACATGGACTCGAGAGATTACATTATTTGAATTAAAATTTGGCAAGTGCCTACATATTTAAAATTGAAAAAACATAAGTGCCCAGTAATCCCCTTTCTTGTCCCTCTCCTCCTAGACACGGCGGTAGAAGGCGAAAGGGGCAAAAGGAGCGCCAGGGAAGAAGCCCAGCCTGACCCCATCGGGCTCCAGGAGAGGCAGACCCGGTGGGGACAGGGAGACGTCGACAAACGCATCGATGGAGAGCATGGCAGAGGCGACCCAACAACCACCGCCAGCAAGGCCAACAGGGCGCGGTAGGGCTAACAGAGCTGCAACCCGAGAGGAAGCCTGCCGGGGTCCAGCTGGGAGGCCACTAGAAGAAGCTGGGAGGCACCACCTGTTGGGGAACGTAGCAATAATTCAAAAAAATTATACGCATCACCAAGATCAATCTATGGAGATTCTAGCAACAAGAGAGGGAGAGGATGAGCATCTTCATACCCTTGAAGATCGCGATGTGGAAGCGTTACAAGAACGTAGATGAGGGAGTCGTACTCGCGGCGATTAAAATCGCAGAAGATCCGATCTAACACCGAACGGACGGCGCCTTCGCGTTCAACACACGTACAGCCTGGGACGTCTCCTCCTTCTTGATCCAGCAAGGGGAGAGGAGAAGTTGAGGGAGAGCTCTGGCAGCACGACGGCGTGGTGGTGGAGCTTGCAGTTCTCCGGCAGGGCTTCGCCAAGCACTAACGAGGAGGAGGTGGAGTTGGAGAGGGGGAGGGCTGCGCCAGGGGCAAGGGTGAAGCTCTCATGCGCCTCCCCACTATATATAGGGGTGGAGGGGGCTAGTTTCTTGCCCTCCAAGTCCATTGGGGCGTTGGCAAAGGTGGGAGGAAAGAAATCCCATCATTTCCTTCCCCACTGATTGTTATCCCCCCTTTTTAGGGATCTTGATCTTATACCTTCGGGATATGATCTTAGCCCCCACTACCCAAGTTCATGTGGGCCCCCATGCAGGTGGGCCCCACTCCGGAACCTTCTAGAACCTTCCCGGTACAATACCGAAAAATCCCGAACATTTTCCGGTGGCCAAAATAGGACTTCCCATATATAAATCTTTACCTCCGGACCATTCTGGAACTCCTCGTGACGTCCGGGATCTCATCCGGGACTCCATGAACATTCGGTAACTGCACACTAATTCCCATAACAACTCTAGCGTCACCGAACCTTAAGTGTGTAGACCCTACGGGTTCAGGAATCATGCAAACATGACCGAGACAGCTCTCTGGCCAATAACCAACAGCGGGATATGGATACCCATGTTGGCTCCCACATGTTCCATGATGATCTCATCGGATGAACCACGATGTCAGGGATTCAATCAATCTTGTATACAATTCCCTTTGTGAATCGGTACGTTACTTGCCAGAGATTCGATCGTCGGTATCCCAATACCTCGTTCAATCTCGTTACCGGCAAGTCACTTTACTCATTCTGTAATGCATGATCCCGTGACTAACTACTTAGTCACATTGAGCTCATCATGATGATGCATTATCGAGTGGGCCTAGAGATACCTCTCCGTCATACAGAGTGACAAATCCCAGTCTTGATTCGTGCCAACTCAACAGACACTTTCGGAGATTCCTGTAGTGCACCTTTATAGCCACCCAGTTACGTTGTGACGTTTGGTACACCCAAAGCATTCCTACGGTATCTGGGAGTTACACAATCTCATGGTCTAAGGAAATGATACTTGACATTAGAAAAGCTTTTAGCAAACGAACTACACGATCTTGTGCTATGCTTAGGATTGGGTCTTGTCATCAGATCATTCTCCTAATGATGTGATCCCGTTATCAATGACATCCAATGTCCATGGTCAGGAAACCATGACCATCTGTTGATCAACGAGCTAGTCAACTAGAGGCTCACTAGGGACATGTTGTGGTCTATGTATTCACACATGTATTACAGTTTCCAGTTAATACAATTATAGCATGAACAATAGACAATTATCATGAACAAGGAAATATAATAATAACCATTTTATTATTGCCTCTAGGGCATATTTCCAACAGTATCCCACTTGCACTAGAGTCAATAATCTAGTTCACATCACTATGTGATTGTAATGGATTCAACACCCATGGGGTTTGATCATATCTCGCTTGTGAGAGAGGTTATTAGTCAGCGGGTTTGAACCTTTCAGATCCGCCTGTGTTTTACAAATCTCTATGTCATCCTGTAGCTACCACACTCTATTTGGAGCTATTCCAAATAACTGCTCTACTATACGAATCCGGTCTACTACTCGGAGTCATCCAGATTAGGGTCAAAGTTTGCATCGGCGTAACCCTTTACGATGAACTCTTTTACCACCTCCATAATCGAGAAAATTCCTTAGTCCACTAGTTACTAAGGATAGCCTTGACCACTGTCCTGTGATCCATTCCTGGATCACACTTGTACCCCTTGACTGACTCATGGCAAGGCACACTTTAGGTGCGGTACACAACATAGCATACTATGGAGCCTACGTCTAAAGCATAGGGGACGACCTTCGTCCTTTCTCTCTCTTCTGCCGTGGTCTCGTCTTGAGTCTTACTCAATACTCACACCTTATAACACAACCAAGAACTCCTTCTTTGCCGATCTATTTTGAACTGCTTCAAAATCTTGTCACGGTATGTATTCATTTGAAAGTACTATCAAGCGATTTTGATCTATCCTTATAGATCTTGATGCTCAATGTTCAAGTAGCTCAATCCAGGTTTTCCATTGAAAAACACTTTTAAAATAACCCTATATGCTTTCCAGAAATTCTACATCATTTCTGATCAACAATATGGCAACAACATATACTCATCAGAAATGCTATAGTGCTCCCACTCACTTCTTTCGAAATACAAGTTTCTCATAAACTTTGTATAAACCCAAAATCTTTGATCATCTCATCAAAGTGTATATTCCAACTCCGAGATGCTTACTCCAGTCCTTATAAGGATTGCTAGAGTTTTGCACACTTGTTAGCATCTTTTAGGATTGAAAAAACCTTCTGGTTGTATCACATACCACCTTTCCTCAAGAAAATCATTGAGGAAACAATGTTTTGACATCCTATCTGCAAGATTTCATAAATAATGCAGTAACTACTAATATAATTCCAACAGACTCTTAGCATCGCTACGAGTGAGAAAGTCTCATCATAGTCAACTCTTTGAACTTGTCGGAAAACATCTTAGCGACAAGTCTTGCTTTCTTAATGGTGACACTTACCATCATTGTCCGTCTTCCTTATAAAATCCATCTGTACCCAATAGCCTTACGACCATCAAGTAGTTCTTCCAAAGTCAACACTTTGTTTCATACATGGATCCTCCCTCGGATTTTACGACCTCGAGCCATTTTTCGGAATCCGGGCCCACCATCGCTTCTCCACAGCTCGTAGGTTCATTGTTTTCTAGCAACATGACCTCCAAGACAGGATTACCGTACCACTCCGAAGCAGTACGCATCCTTGTCGACCTACGAGGTTTGGTAGTGACTTGATCCGAAGTTTCATGATCACTATCATCAGCTCCACTTCAACCGGTGTAGGCGCCACAGGAACAACTTCCTGTGCCCTGCTACAGATTGGTTGAAGTGATGGTTCAATAACCTCATCAAGTCTCCACCATCCTCCCACTCAATTCTTTCAAGAGAAACTTTTCCTCAAGAAAGGACCCATTTTAGAAGCAATCACTTTTGCTCTGGATCTGAAATAGGAGGTATACCCCAACTGTTTTGGGTGTCCTATGAAGATGCATTTATCCGCTTTGGGTTCGAGCTTATCTGGCTAAAACTTTTCACATAAGCGTCGCAGCCCCAAACTTTTAAGAAATGACAGCTTCGGTTTCTCAAAACCATAGTTCACATGGTGTCATATCAACGGAATTACGTGGTGCCCTATTAAAGTGAATGCGGTTGTCTCTAATGCCTAATCCATACACGATAGTGGTAATTCGATAAGAGACATCATGGTATGCCCCATATCCAATAGGGTGCATCTATGATGTTCGGACTGAAGGAAATATGCCCTAGAGGCAATAATAAAGTTATTATTTATTTCCTCATATCATGATAAATGTTTATTATTCATGCTAGAATTGTATTAACCGGAAACATGATACATGTGTGAATACATAGACAAACATATAGTCACTAGTATGCCTCTACTTGACTAGCTCATTAATCAAAGATGGTTATGTTTCCTAACCATAGACATGTGTTGTCATTAGATTAATGGGATCACATCATTAGAAGAATGATGTGATTGACATGACCCATTCCGTTAGCCTAGCACTTGATCGTTTAGTATATTGCTATTGCTTTCTTCATGACTTATACATGTTCCTGTAACTATGAGCTTATGCAACTCCCATTTACCGGAGGAACACTTTGGGTGCCACCAAACGTCACAACGTAGCTGGGTGATTATAAAGGAGTACTACAGGTGTCTCCAAAGGTACATGTTGGGTTGGCATATTTCGAGATTAGGTTTTGTCACTCCGATTGTCGGAGAGGTATCTCTGGGCCCTCTCGGTAATGCACATCACTATAAGCCTTGCAAGCAATGTAGCTAATGAGTTAGTTACGGAATGATGCATTACGTAACGATTAAAGAGACTTGCCGGTAAAGAGACTAGGTATTAGATACCGACGATCGAATCTCGGGCAAGTAACATACCGATGACAAAGGGAACAACGTATGTTGTTATGCGGTTTGACCGATAAAGATCTTTGTAGAATATGTAGGAGCCAATATGAGCATCCAGGTTCCGCTATTGGTTATTGACCGAGAATAGTTCTAGGTCATGTCTACATAGTTCTCGAACCCGTAGGGTCCACACGCTTAACGTTACGATGACAGTTTTATTATGAGTTTATATATTTTGATGTACCGAAGGTTGTTCGGAGTCTCGAATGTGATCCAGGACATGACGAGGAGTCTTGAAATGGTCGAGACATAAAGATTGATATATTGGAAGCCTATATTTGGATATCGGAAATGTTCCGGGAGAAACCGAGATTTTTCCGGAGTACCGGGGGGTTACCGGAACCCCCCGGGGGTTATTGGGCCTACATGGGCCATGAGGGAGAAGAGGAGGGCCGGCCAGGGCAGGCCGCATGCCCCCTCCCCCTAGTCCGAATAGGACAAGGAGGGGGGGGGGCGCCCCCCTTTTCCTCTGTCCCCTCCCCCCTTTCCTTCTCCACCAAGGCAAGAGGGGGGAGTCCTACTCCCGGTGGGAGTAGGACTCCTCCAGGCACACCCTTTGGGGCCCGGTCGCACCTCCCCCTCCCTCCTTTATATACGGGGGCAGGGGGGCACCCTAGAAACACACAAGTTGATCTACGTGATCGTTCCTTAGCCGTGTGCGGTGCCCCCCTCCACCATATTCCACCTCGGTCATATTGTCGCGGAGTTTAGGCGAAGCCCTGCGCCGGTAGAACATCATCATCGTCACCACGCCGTCATGCTGACGGAACTCATCCCCGACACTTTGCTGGATCGGAGTCTGGGGATCGTCATCGAGCTGAACGTGTGCTGAACTCGGAGGTGCCGTACGTTCGGTACTTGGACCGGTCGGATCGTGAAGACGTATGACTACATCAACCGCGTTGTCATAACGCTTTCTCTTACGGTCTACGAGGGTACGTGGACATTACTCTCCTCTCTTGTTGCTATGCATCACCATGATCTTGCGTGTGCGTAGGATTTTTTTTGAAATTACCACGTTCCTAAACAGTGGCATCCGAGCCAGGTTTTATGCGTAGATGTCATATGCATGAGTAGAACACAAGTGAGTTGTGGGCGATACAAGTCATACTGCTTACCAGCATGTCATACTTTGGCTCAGCGGTATTGTGAGATGAAGTGGCCCGGACCGACATTACACGTACGCTTACGCGAGACTGGTTTCACCGTTACGAGCACTCGTGCTTAAAGGTGACTGGCGGGTGTCTGTCTCTCTCACTTTAGCTGAATCGAGTGTGGCTATGCCCGGTCCTTGCAAAGGCTAAAACATCATTAACTTGATGAACTATCATTGTGGTTTTGATGTGTAGGTAAGAACGGTTCTTGCTAAAGCCCGTAGCAGCCACGTAAAATTTGCAACAACAAAGTAGAGGACGTCTAACTTGTTTTTGCAGGGCATGTTGTGATGTGATATGGTTAAGACGTGATGCTATATTTTATTGTATGAGATGATCATGTTTTGTAACCGAAGTTATCGGCAACTGGCTGAATCGAGTGTGGCTACGCCCGGTCCTTGCGAAGGTTAAAACATCATTAACTTGACGAACTATCGTTGTGGTTTTGATGCGTAGGTAAGAACGGTTCTTGCTAAAGCCCGTAACAGCCACGTAAAATTTGCAACAACAAAGTAGAGGACGTCTAACTTGTTTTTGCAGGGCATGTTGTGATGTGATATGGTTAAGACGTGATGTTATATTTTATTGTATGAGATGATCATGTTTTGTAACCGAAGTTATCGGCAACTGGCAGGAGCCATATGGTTGTCGCTTTATTGTATGAAATGCAAACGCCCTGTAATTGCTTTACTTTATCACTAAACGGTAGTGATAGTCATAGAAGCAATAGATGGCGTAACGACAACGATGCTACGATGGAGATCAAGGTGTCGCGCCGATGACGATGGTGATCACGATGGTGCTTCAAAGATGGAGATCACAAGCACAAGATGATGATGGCCATATCATATCACTTATATTGATTGCATGTGATGTTTATCCTTTATGCATCTTATCTTGCTTTGATTGACGGTAGCATTTTAAGATGATCTCTCACTAAATTATCAGGAAGTGTTCTCCCTGAGTATGCACTGTCGCGAAAGTTCTTCGTGCTGAGACACCACGTGATGATCAGGTGTGATAGGCTCTACGTTCAAATACAACGGGTGCAAAACAGTTGCACACGCGGAATACTCAGGTTAAACTTGACGAGCCTAGCATATAACAGATATGGCCTCGAAACACGGAGACCCAAAGGTCGAGCGTGAATCATATAGTAGATATGATCAACATATTGATGTTCACCATTGAAACTACTCCATCTCACGTGACGATCGGACATGGTGTAGTTGATATGGATCACGTAATCACTTAGAAGATTAGAGGGATGTTTATCTAAGTGGGAGTTCTTAAGTAATATGATTAATTGAACTTAAATTTATCATGAACTTAGTACCTGATAGTATTTTGCTTGTCTATGTTTGTTGTAGATAGATGGCTCGTGCTGTTGTTCCGTTGAATTTTAATGCGTTCCTTGAGAAAGCAAAGTTGAAAGATGATGGTAGCAATTACACGGACTGGGTCTCTAACCTGAGGATTATCCTCATTGCTGCACAGAAGAATTACATCCTGGAAGCACCGCTGGGTGCCAGGCCTGCTGCTGATGCAACTGACGACGTTAAGAACGTCTGGCAGAGCAAAGCTGATGACTACTCAATAGTTCAGTGTGCCATGCTTTACGGCTTAGAACCGTGTCTTCAACGACGTTTTGAACGTCATGGAGCATATGAGATGTTCCAGGAGTTGAAGTTAATATTTCAAGCAAATGCCCGGATTGAGAGATATGAAGTCTCCAATAAGTTCTATAGCTGCAAGATGGAGGAGAATAGTTCTGTCAGTGAACACATACTCAAAATGTCTGGGTATAATAATCACTTGATTCAACTGGGAGTTAATCTTCCTGATGATAGTGTCATTGATAGAATTCTTCAATCACTGCCACCAAGCTACAAGAGCTTCATGATGAACTATAATATGCAAGGGATGGACAAGACTACTCCCGAGCTCTTCGCAATGCTAAAAGCTGCGGAGGTAGAAATCAAAAAGGAGCATCAAGTGTTGATGGTTAACAAGACCACCAGTTTCAAGAAAAAGGGCAAAGGGAAGAAGAAGGGGAACTTCAAAAAGAACAGCAAACAAGTTGCTGCTCAAGAGAAGAAACCCAAGTCTGGACCTAAGCCTGAGACTGAGTGCTTCTACTGCAAACAGACTGGACACTGGAAGCGGAACTGCCCCAAGTATTTGGCGGATAAGAAGGATGGCAAAGTGAACAAAGGTATATGTGATATACATGTTATTGATGTGTACCTTACTAATGCTCGCAGTAGTACCTGGGTATTTGATACTGGTTCTGTTGCTAATATTTGCAACTCGAAATAGGGACTACGGATTAAGCGAAGATTGGCAAAGGATGAGGTGACGATGCGCGTGGGAAATGGTTCCAAAGTCGATGTGATCGCGGTCGGCACGCTACCTCTACATCTACCATCGGGATTAGTTTTAGACCTAAATAATTGTTATTTGGTGCCAGCGTTGAGCATGAACATTATATCTAGATCTTGTTTGATGCGAGACGGTTATTCATTTAAGTCAGAGAATAATGGTTGTTCTATTTATATGAGTAATATCTTTTATGGTGATGCACCCTTGAAGAGTGGTCTATTTTTATTGAATCTCGATAGTAGTGATACACATATTCATAGTGTTGAAACCAAAAGATACAGAGTTGATAATGATAGTGCAACTTATTTGTGGCACTGCCGTTTAGGTCATATCGGTGTAAAGCACATGAAGAAACTCCATACTGATGGGCTTTTGGAATCACTTGATTATGAATCACTTAGTACTTGCGAACCATGCCTCATGGGCAAGATGATTAAAACGCCGTTCTCTGGAACTATGGAGCGAGCAACTGATTTGTTGGAAATCATACATACTGATGTTTGTGGTCCAATGAATGTTGAGGCTCGTGGCAGGTATCGTTATTTTCTCACATTCACAGATGATTTGAGCAGATATGGGTATATCTACTTAATGAAACATAAGTCTGAAACATTTGAAAAGTTCAAAGAATTTCAGAGTGAAGTGGAAAATCATCGTAACAAGAAAAATAAAATTTCTATGATCTGATCGTGGAGGAGAATATTTGAGTTACGAGTTTGGTTTACATTTGAAACAATGCGGAATAGTTTCGCAACTCACGCCACCCGGAACACCACAACGAAATGGTGTGTCCGAACGTCGTAATCGTACTTTACTAGATATGGTGCGATCTATGATGTCTCTTACTGATTTACCGCTATCGTTTTGGGGTTATGCTTTAGAGACGACTGCATTCACGTTAAATAGGGCACCATCAAAATCCGTTGAGATGACGCCTCATGAACTGTGGTTTGGCAAGAAAACAAAGTTGTTGTTTCTTAAAGTTTGGGGCTGCGATGCTTATGTAAAGAAACTTCAACCAGATAAGCTCGAACCCAAATCGGAGAAATGTGTCTTCATAGGATACCCAAAAGAGACTGTTGGGTACACCTTCTATCACAGATCTGAAGGCAAGATTTTCGTTGCAAAAATTCGGATCCTTTCTAGAGAAGGAGTTTCTCTCGAAAGAAGTGAGTGGGAGGAAAGTAGAACTTGATGAGGTAATTGTACCTGCTCCCTTATTGGAAAGTAGTTCATCACAAGAACCGGTTCCCGTGACAACTACACCAATCAGTGAGGAAGCTACTGATATTGATCATGAAACTTTAGATCAAGTTTCTACTGAACCTCGTAGGTCTACCAGAGTAAGATCCGCACCAGAGTGGTACGGTAATCCTATTCTGGAAGTCATGTTACTTGACCATGATGAACCTATGAACTATGAGGAAGCGATGATGAGCCCAGATTCCGCAAAATGGCTAGAGGCCATGAAATCTGAGATGGGATCCATGTATGAGAACAAAGTATGGACTTTGGTTGACTTGCCCGATGATCGGCAAGCCATTGAGAATAAATGGATTTTTAAGAAGAAGACTGACGCTGATGGTAATGTAACTGTCTATAAAGCTCGACTTGTTGCAAAAGGTTTTTGACAAGTTCAAGGGGTTGACTACGATGAGACTTTCTCACCCATAGCGATGCTTAAGTCTGTCCGAATCATGTTAGCAATTGCTGCATTTTATGATTATGAAATTTGGCAAATGGATGTCAAAACTGCATTCTTGAATGGATTTCTGGAAGAAGAGTTGTATATGATGCAGCCAGAAGGTTTTGTTGATCCAAAAGGTGCTAACAAAGTGTGCAAGCTCCAACGATCCATTTATGGACTGGTGCAAGCATCTCGGAGTTGGAATAAACGCTTTGATAGTGTGATCAAAGCATATGGTTTTATACAGACTTTTGGAGAAGCCTGTATTTACAAGAAAGTGAGTGGGAGCTCTGTAGCATTTCTAATATTATATGTAGATGACATATTAGTAATTGGAAATGATATAGAATTTCTGGATAGCATAAAGGGATACTTGAATAAAAGTTTTTCTATGAAAGACCTCGGTGAAGCTGCTTATATATTGGGCATCAAGATTTATAGAGATAGATCAAGACGCTTAATTGGACTTTCACAAAGCACATACCTTAATAAATTTTGAAAAAGTTCAAAATGGATCAGGCAAAGAAAGGGTTCTTGCCCGTACTACAAGGTGTGAAGTTGAGTCAAACTCAATGCCTGACCACAACAGAAGATAGAGAGAAAATGAAAGATGTTCCCTATGCTTCAGCCATAGGCTCTATCATGTATGCAATGCTGTGTACCAGACCTGACGTGTGCTTAGCAATAAGCTTGGCAGAAAGGTACCAAAGTAATCCAGGAGTGGATCACTGGACAGCGGTCAAGAACATCCTAAAATACCTGAAAAGGACTAAGGATATGTTTCTCGTATATGGAGGCGACAAAGAGCTAGTCGTAAATGGTTACGTCAATGCAAGCTTTGACACTGATCCGGACGATTCTAAATCGCAAACCGGATACGTGTTTTTATTAAACGACAGAGCTGTAAGTTGGTGCAGTTCTAAACAAAGCGTCGTGGCGGGATCTACATGTGAAGCGGAGTACATAGCTGCTTCGGAAGCAGCAAATGAAGGAGTCTGGATGAAGGAGTTCATTTCCGATCTAGGTGTCATACCTAGTGCATCGGGACCAATGAAGATCTTTTGTGACAATACTGGTGCAATTGCCTTGGCAAAGGAATCCAGATTTCACAAGAGGACCAAGCACATCAAGAGACGCTTCAATTCCATTCGGGATCAAGTCCAGGTGGGAGACATAGAGATTTGCAAGATACATACAGATCTGAATGTTGCAGACCCATTGACTAAGCCTCTTCCACGAGCAAAACATGATCAGCACCAAGACTCCATGGGTGTTAGAATCATTACTGTGTAATCTAGATTATTGACTCTAGTGCAAGTGGGAGACTGAAGGAAATATGCCCTAGAGGCAATAATAAAGTTATTATTTATTTCCTCATATCATGATAAATGTTTATTATTCATGCTAGAATTGTATTAACCGGAAACATGATACATGTGTGAATACATAGACAAACATATAGTCACTAGTATGCCTCTACTTGACTAGCTCATTAATCAAAGATGGTTATGTTTCCTAACCATAGACATGTGTTGTCATTTGATTAATGGGATCACATCATTAGAAGAATGATGTGATTGACATGACCCATTCCGTTAGCCTAGCACTTGATCGTTTAGTATATTGCTATTGCTTTCTTCATGACTTATACATGTTCCTGTAACTATGAGCTTATGCAACTCCCATTTACCGGAGGAACACTTTGGGTGCCACCAAACGTCACAACGTAACTGGGTGATTATAAAGGAGTACTACAGGTGTCTCCAAAGGTACATGTTGGGTTGGCGTATTTCGAGATTAGGTTTTGTCACTCCGATTGTCGGAGAGGTATCTCTGGGCCCTCTCGGTAATGCACATCACTATAAGCCTTGCAAGAAATGTAGCTAATGAGTTAGTTACGGAATGATGCATTACGTAATGAGTAAAGAGACTTGCTGGTAACGAGATTGAACTAGGTATTAGATACCGACGATCGAATCTCGGGCAAGTAACATGCTGGTGACAAAGGGAACAACGTATGTTGTTATGCGGTTTGACCGATAAAGATCTTAGTAGAATATGTAGGAGCCAATATGAGCATCCAGGTTCCTCTATTGGTTATTGACCGAGAATAGTGCTAGGTCATGTCTACATAGTTCTCGAACCCGTAGGGTCCGCACGCTTAACGTTACAATGACAGTTTTATTATGAGTTTATATATTTTGATGTACCGAAGGTTGTTCGGAGTCCCGGATGTGATCCAGGACATGACGAGGAGTCTCGAAATGGTCGAGACATAAAGATTGATATATTGGAAGCCTATATTTGGATATCGGAAACGTTCCGGGAAAAACCGGGATTTTTCCAGAGTACCGGGGGGTTACCGGAACCCCCCCGGGGGTTATTGGGCCTACATGGGCCATGAGGGAGAAGAGGAGGGCCGGCCAGGGCAGGCCGCGCCCCCTCCCCCCTAGTCCGAATAGGACAAGGAGGGGGAGGGGGCGGTGCCCCCCCTTTCCTCTTTCCCCTCCCCCCTTTCCTTCTCCACCAAGGCAAGAGGGGGGAGTCCTACTCCCGGTGGGAGTAGGACTCCTCCAGGCGCACCCTTTGGGGGCCGGCCGCACCTCCCCCTCCCTCCTTTATATACGGGGGCAGGGGGCACCCTAGAAACACACAAGTTGATCTACGTGATCGTTCCTTAGCCGTGTGCAGTGCCCCCCTCCACCATATTCCACCTCGGTCATATCGTCGCGGAGTTTAGGCGAAGCCCTGCGCCGGTAGAACATCATCATCGTCACCACGCCGTCGTGCTGACGGAACTCATCCCCGACACTTTGCTGGATCGGAGTCCGGGGATCGTCATCGAGCTGAACGTGTGCTGAACTCGGAGGTGCCGTATGTTCGGTACTTGGATCGGTCGGATCGTGAAGGCATACGACTACATCAACCGCGTTGTCATAACGCTTCCGCTTACGGTCTACGAGGGTACATGGACATTACTCTCCTCTCTCGTTCCTATGCATCACCATGATCTTGCGTGTGCGTAGGAATTTTTTTGAAATTACTACCGTTCCCCAACACGGACACACCATCACACTATGGTGTTCCAGGCGGTATTAGTTGTGAAACAATTTCCACAATGTCTTAATTGTGTACCAAACACGTAATCAGATATTCATCTCTATGATCATATCATAGACATTTTATCCTCTTGTCACGAAGATCTTCAATTTCACTCTGAAATTACTTGAACCTTTCAATAATTCAGACTTGTGTTTCATCAAGTAAATATACTCAACATCTACTCAAATCATCTGGAAAGTAAGAACATAATGATATCCACTACATGCTTCAGCACTCATTGGACTGCACACATCAAAATGTATTACTTCCAACAAGTTGCTTTCTCGTTCCATCTTACTGAAAACGAGGCTTTTCAATCATCTTGCCCATGTGGTATGATTTGCATGTCTCAAGTGATTCAAAATCAAGTGAGTCCAAATGCTCCATCTGCATGGAGTTTCTTCATGCGTGCATACCAATAGACACGATTCACATGTCTCAAACTTTTCAAAAATGAGTGAGTCCAAAGATCCATCAACATGGAGCTTCTTCATGCGTTTTATACCAATATGACTCAAATGGCAGTGCCACAAGTAGGTGGTACTATCATTACTATCTTATATCTTTTGGCATGAACATGTGTATCACTATGATTGAGATTCAATAAACCATTTATTTTAGGTGCAAGACCATTGAAGGTATTATTCAAATAAACAGAGTAACCATTATTCTCCTTAAATGAATAACCGTATTGCGATAGACATAATCCAATCATGTCTATGCTCAATGCAAACACCAAATAACAATTATTTAGGTTTTACACCGATCCCGATGGTAGAGGGAGCGTGCGATGTTTGATAACATCAACCTTGGAAATACTTCCAACACATATCATCACCTCGCCTCTAGCTAGTCTCCGTTTATTCCGTAGCCTTTTATTTCGAGTTACTAACACTTAGCAACCGAACCGGTATCTATTACCCTGGTGCTACTAGGAGTACTAGTAAAGTACACATTAATATAATATATATCCAATATACTTCTGTCGACCTTGCCAGCCTTCTCATCTACCAAGTATCTAGGGTAATTCTGCTCCAGTGACCATTCCCCTTATTACAGAAGCACTTAGTCTCGGGTTTGGGTTCAACCTTGGGTTTCTTCACTAGAGCAGCAACTGTTTTGCCGTTTCATGAAGTATCCCTTCTTTCCCTTGCCCTTCTTGAAACTAGTGGTTTCACTAACCATCAAAATTGTTGCGGTGTCAAACATTGCGAATAGCTCAAGGATCATCATATTTATCCCTGATATGTTATAGTTCATCACGAAGCTCTAGTAGCTTGGTGGTAGTGACTTTGGAGAAACATCACTATCTCATCTGGAAGATTAACTCCTACTCAATTCAAGTGATTGTAGTACTTAGACAATCTGAGTACATGCTCAACAATTGAGCTTTTCTCCCTTAGTTTGTAGGCTAAGAAACTCATCAGAGGTCTCATACCTCTTGACGTGGGCACGAGCCTGAAATCCCAATTTCTGCCCTTTGAACATCTCGTATGTTCCGCGATGTTTCAAAATCGTCTTCGGCGCCCCAATTCTAAACCGTTTAACATTACTGAACTATCACGTAGCCATCAAAACGTGTATGTCAGATGTTCGCAACATCCACAGACGACGTTCGAGGTTCAGCACACCGAGCGGTGCATTAAGGACATAAGCCTTCTGTGCAGCAATGAGGACAATCCTCAGTTTACGGACCCAGTCCGCATAATTGCTACTATCAACTTTCAACTAAATTTTCTCTAGGAACATATCTAAAATAGTAGAACTAAAGTGCAAGCTAGGACATAATTTACAAAGACCTTTTGACTATGTTCATGATAATTAAGTTCATCTAATCAAATTATTTAATGAACTCCCACTTAGATAGACATCCATCTAGTCATCTAAGTGATACATGATCCGAGGCAACTAGGCCATGTCCGATCATCACGTGAGACGGACTAGTCATCATCGGTGAATATCTTCATGTTGAACGTATCTACTATACGACTCATGTTCGACCTTTCGGTCTCTTGTGTTCCGAGGCCATGTCTGTACATGCTAGGCTCGTCAAGTCAACCTAAGTGTTTTGCATGTGTAAATCTGGCTTACACCCATTGTATGTGAATGTTAGAATCTATCACACCCGATCATCACGTGGTGCTTCGAAACAACGAACTTTCGCAACGGTGCATAGTTAGGGGGAACACTTTCTTGATATTTTAGTGAGGGATCATCTTATTTATGCTACCGTCGTTCTAAGAAAATAAGATGTAAACTTGATAAACATCACATGCAAATCATAAAGTGACATGATATGGCCATTATCATCTTGCGCCTTTGATCTCCATCTTGAGGCACGACATGATCACCTTCGTCACCGGCATGACACCATGATCTCCATCATCATGATCTCCATCATCGTGTCTTCATGAAGTTGTCTCGCCAACTATTACTTCTACTACTATGGCTAACGGTTTAGCAATAAAGTAAAGTAATTACATGACGTTATTCAATGACACGCAGGTCATACAATAAATTAAGACATCTCCTATGGCTCCTGCCAGTTGTCATACTCATCGACATGCAAGTCGTGATTCCTATTACAAGAACATGATCAACCTCATACATCACATATCATTCATCACATTCTTTTTGGCCATATCACATCACATAGCATACCCTGCAAAAACAAGTTAGACGTCCTCTAATTGTTGTTGCATGTTTTACGTGGCTGCTATGGGTTTCTAGCAAGAATGTTTCTTACCTACGCAAAAGCCACAACGGTGATATGCCAATTGCTATTTACCCTTCATAAGGACCCTTTTCATCGAATCCGATCTGACTAAAGTGGGAGAGACTGACACCCGCTAGCCACCTTATGCAACAAGTGCATGTCAGTTGGTGGAACCTGTCTCACATAAGTGTACGTGTAAGGTCGGTCCGGGCCGCTTCATCCCACAATACCGTAGAAACAAGATAGTACTAGTAACGGCAAGCATATTGAATAAATCATCGCCCAAAACTACTTTGTGTTCTACTCGCGCATAGAATCTACGCATAGACCTAGCTCATGATGCCACTGTTGGGGAACGTAGCAATAATTCAAAAAAATTCTACGCATCACCAAGATCAATCTATGGAGATTCTATCAACAAGAGAGGGAGAGGATGAGCATCTTCATACCCTTGAAGATCGCGATGCGGAAGCGTTACAAGAACGCAGATGAGGGAGTCATACTCGCGGCGATTCAAATCGCGGAAGATCCGATCTAACACTGAACGGACGGCGCCTCCGTGTTCAACACACGTACAGCCTGGGGACGTCTCCTCCTTCTTGATACAGCAAGGGGAGAGGAGAAGTTGAGGGAGAGCTCTGGCAGCACGACGACGTGGTGGTGGAGCTTGCAGTTCTCCGGCAGGGCTTCACCAAGCACTACTGAGGAGGAGGTGGAGTTGGAGAGGGGGAAGGATGCGCCAGGGGCAAGGGTGAAGCTCCCATGCACCTCCCGACTATATATAGGTGTGGAGGGGGCTGGTTTCTTGCCCTCCAAGTCCATTGGGGCGTTGGCAAAGGTGGGAGGAAAGAAATCCCATCATTTCCTTCCCCACCGATTGTTATCCCCCCTTTTTAGGGATCTTGATCTTATCCCTTCGGGATATGATCTTAGCCCCCACTACCCACGTTCATGTGGCCCCCCATGCAGGTGGGCCCCACTCCGGAACCTTCTAGAACCTTCCCGGTACAATACCGAAAAATCCCGAACATTTTCCGGTGGCCAAAATAGGACTTCTCATATATAAATCTTTACCTCCGGACCATTCCGGAACTCCTCGTGACGTCCGGGATCTCATCCGGGAATCCGAACAACATTCGGTAACTGCACACTAATTCCCATAACAACTCTAGCGTCACCGAACCTTAAGTGTGTAGACCCTACGGGTTCAGGAATCATGCAGACATGACCGAGACAGCTCTCTGGCCAATAACCAACAATGGGATCTGGATACCCATGTCGGCTCCCACATGTTCCATGATGATCTCATCGGATGAACCATGATGTCGGGGATTGAATCAATCTCGTATACAATTCCCTTTGTCAATCGGTACGTTACTTGCCCGAGATTCGATCGTCGGTATCCCAATACCTCGTTCAATCTCGTTACTGGCAAGTCACTTTACTCGTTTCGTAATGCATGATCCCGTGACTAACTACTTAGTCACATTGAGCTCATCATGATGATGCATTACCGAGTGGGCCTAGAGATACCTCTCTGTCATACGGAGTGACAAATCCCAGTCTCGATTCGTGCCAACTCAATGTACACTTTTGGAGATTCCTGTAGTGCACCTTTATAGCCACCCAGTTACGTTGTGATGTTTGGTACACCCAAAGCATTCCTACGGTATCCGGGAGTTACACAATCTCATGGTCTAAGGAAATGATACTTGAAATTAGAAAAGCTTTTAGCAAACGAACTACACGATCTTGTGCTATGCTTAGGATTGGGTCTGGTCCATCACATCATTCTCCTAATGATGTGATCCCGTTATCAATGACATCCAATGTCCATGGTTAGGAAACCATGACCATCTGTTGATCAAAGAGCTAGTCAACTAGAGGCTCACTAGGGACATGTTGTGGTCTATGTATTCACACATGTATTACAGTTTCCAGTTAATACAATTATAGCATGAACAATAGACAATTATCATGAACAAGGAAATATAATAATAACCATTTTATTATTGCCTCTAGGGCATATTTCCAACACCACCCCCACCTCTGCATCCAACTCCCCGCCAAATCGCCTTGCCGGGGAGGAGATGCAGATGATGGTGCTGCCGCCTGCTGAAGATGGTGCGGGTGACACTCAGTCGGAGTCAGAGTCGTGGCCCTTCCGCTGCCGTCCGTCACTGTCCTCCTCATCGCTTTCACTTGAGGAGGAGCATTCGTCATCGATGGAGCTCTCCACGCAACACGCTAAGCAAATTCCCAAGTGCCCGAAGATCTTGACAGAGAGCAGACCACTCTCCATTAATTTAAATTGGAGAACATGCCCCTCCGACAAGCTATGGGCTCGGGCAAAGGTCTTCCAGCCACGACGGAGATACATGACATGAGGAGCGGGGAAGTCGACATCAACACACATGCCGCTATTCCCACAACCCCTCATGTGCAGCCTTAGAGCACGTGGCAGCTCAAGCTCCATATCCCGTGCGAATGGAGTAGGGAGACGAAGGTGGACGCACGGAGGCTTGTACATCCTGATGATGAACTCTCGAGGCTGACCTCCGATGTGGCCTTCCATCAGGGGAGGAGCCGCCGGTGGGGGCGCGGCCAAAGCGCCACCCCGTCCTCCTCTTCCACAAGCGCCGCGGCGGCCACGACCTCGCCCCCTCCATCCGCCTTTCATAGTGGGTTCCAGACCCACGGGGTCTAGAGGAGGGGGGATACGCAGTCGAGCAGAAGCCCTCGTCGCCGCCGCTGGAAGACCACCTGGCCCTCGTCCTCTCACCATGACGAGTGAAGAAAGACTATGGAGGAAGAAGAAAAAGTAGGTGCGTATGAAGATGCACCACTCCTACCCCCTCTTATAGAAGGATGAGGCATGGGCTGGCCTCTCGCTCAGGGGGCGGCCGCCCAACTCCTCCAATACGGCCTCCCTGCCCATCCAGTGGCTCGAGGAATCAGGACCGACCCGCTGCTCCAACCAGTGACGCATGATTTTCCACCATGGCACTCATACCCTTGCTCTCTGCATCCACCACCTACCCCTCCTAATGCATGGAGTACATGTGGCGGGTGCGCCCAAAGCAGGAGGCAAGTGGGATGGCAGTTTCCATCCCGTGATCATGGGGCGCGGGCGTCCCGCGGGCCATGATTTGAGTTTTTCCAAAATGTTGCACACGACACGCGGGAAAGGCGGCAACTGGCCCGGGCTCGAGATTAATGAAGAAGCAAAGAAGACCCCAAGATACCATCCTCTTCGGTGCCCTTGCCTGTGCACTTATTAGGAACTACCCTGACGATGCTCGGCAGTGCGATCAGGGTAGGCCCGGGGGCTTCTGTCGGTGCAACAAACCCTGGGTCTGTTGCCCAGATTGTGCACATGCATGGGAACAAGATTGTCGCACTAGGCCATGCAAGAGTATAGGAGGCCAAGATCTTCGAAGGACCAACATGCAAATCAAGAGGACCAAGGTCAAGCCAGAGAAGCAAGATACCACCAAGAGGAAAAGCCTCCCTTGCCGGGCAGACGAGCTGGGCAAGGGCGGAGCCACCCCCGGAAGAGAACATCCAAGACGTCCCGACCCGGCCTACCAGGACTCACAGAGGCAAAAACCACCTCACCAACCACTCCACCACGACCCACATCGTCAATCAGTGTGGTGTCAAGCCGCAAAGTGATTAAGTGGCAGCCATTCTCCACATGGCAGCCTCTTTCTACAGGAATACCTACAGACGACACCCGTCCTGCGACGTGTCAAGCAAGCAGGCGTGAACCTGGCAAAATAGCCCGGTAAGGCTTGCCGGGCGAACAATGATGTGACGTTGAGCGACACATTTAATGCGCTCTGTCAGCCTGCAGAGTTAGGTATGATAGCACTGTTTGCTATCCTATCAGTGCATAATGACTAATTTGCCATTGTGGTGACCCCTTAATCTATAAAAGGAGGCATGTGGGAACAGTAGAAGAGGTTAGAAGGTTGGACACCCACACATTCATACGCGCGTAGCCATTATCGCCCCCGTCGAGAAAGTGTACTGCGCTCCACCACCATTCTTCCACCATCAATCCACCAAAGCAGGAGTAGGGTTTTATGCCTCACGGTGGCCCGGACCTGGGTAAAATTGCTCGTGTGATTTCTGCCATGCTGTCCCACGCTCTTCTGCTCTTTGTGCAACATGACGTCCCCCCTGCCAGACCAGCAAGGGACCCCTGGTCCCATAGGTGGCCGTGGTTTCCCACGACAACATGCATCAAACACCTTCAGATTCATAATATTCAATCCAACACAAAGAATCTCAAAGAGTGCCCCAAGATTTCTACCAGAGAAACAAAGATGAAAACATGCATCAACCCCTATGCATAGATTACCCCAATGTCACCTCAGGAATCCGCGAGTTGAGTGCCAAAACATACATCAAGTGAATCAACAGAATACCCCATTGTCACCACGGGTATCCCACGCAAGACATACATCAAGTGTTCTGAAATCCATAATAGTATTCAATCCTATAATAGTGAAACCTCAAAGGTAAAACTCAATTCATCACAAGAAGTTAGAGGGGAATAAACACCATATAATCCAACTATAGTAGCAAAGCTCGCGATACATCAAGATCGTGCCAAATCAAGAACACGAGAGAGAGAGAGAGAGAGAGAGAGATCAAACACACAGCTACTGGTACATACCCTCAGCCCCAAGGGTGAACTACTCCCTCCTCAACATATAGAGCGTCGGGATGATGAACATGGCCACCGGTGATGGTTTACCCCTCCGGCAGGGTGCCATAATGGGCTCCCGATTGGTTTTTCGTGGCTACACAAGCTTGCGGTGGTGGAACTCCCGATCTAGGTTTCTTTCTGGGGGTTTCTGGATTGATAGGATTTTTTGGTGTCGGTTTCACGTCAGGGGGGGGGGTCCACGAGTCAGCAACAAGGCAGGGGGCATGCCCTAGGGGGGAGAGCGCGTCCTCCACCCTTGTCATTGACTCGAGACGCTTCTGGACCAACTCTTGTGCTTCAGGGGCTTCTTATGGTCCATAAAAAATCACCGTAAACTTTCAGCTCATTTGGACTCCATTTGATATTCCTTTTCTGCAAAACTCAAAAACAAGGAAAAAACAGAAACTGGCACTGGGCTCTAGGTTAATAGGTTAGTCCCAAAAATAATATAAAATAGCATATAAATGCATATAAAACATCCAAAATAGATAATATAATAGCATGGAACAATCAAAAATTATAGATGCGTTGGAGACGTATCAAGCATCCCCAAGCTTAATTCCGGCTCGTCCTCGAGTAGATAAATGATAAAAACAGAATTTGTGATGTGGGATGCTACCAAGTGCACAAGTTTGATCACTGATAATTTCAATCACTTTTTCTAGCATAACTATATATCATAACAGTAGCTCATATCATAAAGCTTCGCATGATCAAGTAACAAGCTATTCACATGTTAAAGCATAGACCATAAACTTTCTTGAAAACAAACAAACTATGTTCTCAGTCATCAAACAATTGCAATTCATCTTATTTTCAGAAAGGGTCTATGTAAGAGCTTTGATTTAGCAAATCCCACATACTCAACTATCATATAGTCTTCCATGATTGCTACCACTCAAAGCATACTTTTAGAACAAATAGTATCCATTGAACACAGAAAAAGATAGGGGCTTAATGTTTCGCCTTCAACTTATTTATCATATAGATAATTGTCAACCATAATAATTCATGATCAAATATATTTGATTGGACATATATGCTTAGATCTTTCCCCATCAAATGTTTCTTGCCAACTAGAGAGTAGGTTGGAATGAGAAGGAATACTACCGTCTCTTGCATAAAAGTAAAAGATATGCCCTTCGCAGAGGGAAGCAGGGATTTACAGAGGTGCCAGAGCTCAAAGCTTTTAAAACAGAGATGAAAATAATTTTGAGAGGTATGCTTTCATTGTCAACATAACAATCAAGAGTTTGCACTATCTTCCATGCTAGACACATTATAGGAGGTTCCCAAATAGAATGGTAAAGTTTTTACTCCCCCACCACCAACAAGCACATTCCATGGCTGGTCCAAAACAACGGGTGTCGTCCAACTATCAACAATCCTGGGGGAGTCTTATTTGCAATTATATTTGATTTGATTTTCGCATGGAACTGGCCATCCCAGTTACCAGCCATTTCTCGTGAATGATGAGCGGAGTCCACTCATCGTGAGAATAACCACCTAGCATGGAAGATACTGACAGCCCCTAGTCGCTACATGATCGATTCAAATATATAAAATAGATTATTATTTGAAGGTTTAGAGCTTGGCACATGCAAAGTTACTTGGAACGGCAGGTAAATACCGCATATAGGTAGATATGGTGGACACTCATGGAAGAAACTTGGTTCAAGGGTTTTTGGATGCACGAGTAGTATCTCTACTTACTACAAAAATTTTGGCTGGCAAAAGATTCTAAAAAGCAAGCACCACATTTTGGAGGATCCATAACAATATAACTTCTATACAAATATACCCAAACATAACTCATTAAGTTGTCTTCCTTGTCCAACTTCAACTAATTTGATCAAGTTTGAAAATAACTAATGGGGCTCACAATCATAGAAGATGTCCAAGATAGTATATTTATATGTGAAATCTCTCTTCCTTCAATATTCTTTCATGAATTGTTCAAGTGACCAATACTATGTTTGCTAACTTTCAATAAATTTACCACCTCTACTTCTTATATGTGAAGTCATTACGCCCCATGGTATAAGAATATGAAACATATATAAATTCAAATTTATGATATTTAATTCATTCAACAATTTACTCATGGGATATAAGTGAAGCACGAGAGTAAAGGACAAACTACTCCAAAAAGATATAAGTGAAGATCAATGAGTAGTCAAATAATTATTTAGCTATGTGAGGACTCTCTCTTATTTAAGTATTTCAGATCTTAATATTTTATTCAAACATCAAGAAAATCCTAATAAAATAAAATTATGCTCCAAGCAAAACACATATCATGTGGTGAATAAAAATATAGCTCCAAGTAAAGTTACCGATGAACGAAGATGAAAGAGGGGATGCCATCCGGAGCACCCCAAGCTTAGGATCTTGGTTGTCCTTGAATATTACCTTGGGGTGCCTTGGGCATCCCCAAGCTTAGGATCTTGCCACTCTTTATTCTATAGTCCATCGAATCTTTACCCAAAACTTGAAAACTTCACAACACAAAACTCAACAGAAAAATCATAAGCTCTGTTATTATAAGAAAATAAATCATCACTTACGTACTGTTGTGAACGCATTATGAATTCATATTGGTGTTGTATCTATTGTATTCCAACTTCTCCATGGTTCATACCCTCCGATACTACTCATAGATTCATCAAAATAAGCAAACAACACATAGAAAACAGGATCTGACAAAAACAAAACAGTCTGTAGTAATCTGGAAACTTCGTATACTTTGGTAACTCCAAAAATTCTGAAAAATTAGGACAATATAGGAAATATTTATATCAATCTTGTGTCAAAAATTCAGATCAAAATCATATTCTAGTCAATTTTCAAAATTCCTGGACTGAGTGCAAAAGTTTCTCTTTTTGCACAGAATCAAGTCAACTATCATCCATACAATCCCAAAGGCTTTACTTGGCACTTTATTGAAACAAAAGCTATAAAACACGATTACTACAGTAGAATAATCATGTGAACACACAAAAACAGTAGGGGTAAATATTAGTTTGTCTCCCAACAAGCGCTTTTCTTTAATGCCTTTTCAGCTAGGCATGATGATGTCCATGATGCTCACATAAAAGATAAAAATTGAAACATAGTGGGAGCATCATGAAGCATATGACTAGCACATTTAAGTCTAACCCACTTCATATGCATAGGGATTTTGTGAGGAAACAATTTATGGGAACAAGAATCAACTAGCATGACTTCAAGATTTTCAAACATAGAGAGGAAACTTTATATTATTGCAATATGTAAAAGCATATTTTCCCCTATCATAGTAATTTTCAGTAGAATCATGAATGAATTCAACAATATAACCATCACATAAAGCATTATTTCATGATCTACAAGCATACAAATTTTACTACTCTCCACATAAGCAAATTTCTTCTCATTCATAATAGTGGGAGCAAACTAAACAAAATAACTATCATGTGAGGCATAATCCAATTGAAAATTAAAATCATGATGACAAGTTTCATGGTTATCATTATTCTTTCTAGCATACATGTCATCACAATAATCATCATAGATAGCAACTTTGTTCTCATGATCAATTGGAACCTCTTTCGAAATAGTGGATTCATCACTAAATAAAGTCATGACCTCTCCAAATCCACTTTCATCAACATAATCATCATAAATAGGAGGCATGATATCATCATAATAAATTTTCTCATCAAAACTTGGGGGACAAAAATACCATCTTCATCAAACATAGCATCCCCAAGCTTGTGGCTTTGCATATCATTAGCATCATGGATATTCAAGGAATTCATACTAACAACATTGCAATCATGCCCATCATACAAAAATTTTATGCCAAACATTTTATAGACTTCTTCTTCTAACACTTGAGCACAGTTTTCCTTTCCATCATTTTCACGAAAGATATTAAAAAGATGAAGCATGTGAGGCAACCTCAATTCCATCTTTTTGTAGTTTTCTTTTACAGACTAAACTAGTGATAAAACAAGAAACTAAAAGATTCGATTGCAAGATCTAAAGATATACCTTCAAGCACTAACCTCCCTGGAAATGGCGCCAGAAAAGAGCTTGATGTCTATTACGCAACCTTCTTCTTATAGACTCGTGTTGGGCCTCCAAGCGTAGAGTTTTGTAGGATAGTAGCAAATTTCCCTCAATTAGATGACCTAAGGTTTATCAACCCATGGGAGGTGTAGGATGGACATGGTCTCTCTCAAACAACCCTGCAACCAAATAACAAAGAGTCTCTTGTGTCCCCAACACACCCAATACAATGGTAAATTGTATAGGTGCACTAGTTCGGCGAAGAGATGGTGATACAAGTGCAATATGGATAGTAGATATAGGTTTTTGTAATCTGAAATTATAAAAACAGCAAGGTAGCAAGTAACAAAAGTGAGCAAAAACGATATTGCAATGCAAGGTAACAAGGCCTAGGGTTCATACTTTCACTAGTGCAAGTTCTCTAAACAATGATAACATAATTAGATCATATAACAATCCCGCAACGTGCGACAAAAGTCACTCCAAAGTTCCTATTGCGGAGAACATAAGATGAAATTGCTTGTAGGGTACGAAACCACCTCAAAGTTATTCTTTTCTATCAATCCATTGGGCTATTCCTGTAAGTGTCACAAACATCCCTAGATTTTGTAGTAAAGTAACACCATACAACACACATCAATCAACCCTAATCTCACCTAGATACTCCAATGTCACCACAAGTATCCGTGGGTAAATTATATGACATGCATTAAACAACTTCAAATTCATAATATTCAGTCCAACACAAAGAACCTCAAAGAGTGCCCCAAGATTTCTACCGGAGAAACAAGGATGAAAACATGCATCAACCCTATGCATAGATTACCCCAATGTCACCTCAGGAATCCGTGAGTTGAGTGCCAAAACATACATCAAGTGAATCAATAGAATACCCCATTTTCACCACGAGTATCCCACGCAAGACATACATCAAGTGTTCTCAAATCCATAATAGTATTCAATCCGATAATAGTGAAACCTCAAACGTAAAACTCAATTCATCACAAGAAGTTAGAGGGGAAGAAACACCATATGATCCAACTATAGTAGCAAAGCTCGCGGTACATCAAGATCATGCCAAATCAAGAACACGAGAGAGAGAGAGAGATCAAACACATAGCTACTGGTACATACCCTCAGCCCCGAGGGTGAACGACTCCCTCCTTGACATGGAGAGCGCCAGGATGATGAAGATGGCCGCCGGTGATGGTTTCCCCCTCCGGCAGGGTGCCGAAACGGGCTCCCGATTAGTTTTTCATGGTACAGAGGCTTGCGGCAGCGAAACTCCCAATCTAGGTTTCTTTCTGGGGGTTTCTGAATTTATAGGATTTTTTGTGTCAGTTTATGTCAGGGGGGTCCACGAGTCAATGACAAGGCAGGGGCATGCCCTAGGGGGGTGGGCATGTCCTCCACCCTTGTCGTTGACTCAGGACTCTTCTGCCCAAATCTTGTGCTTCGGGGGCTTCTTCCGGTGCATAAAAAATCACTATAAATTTTCAGCTCGTTTGGACTCAGTTTGATATTCCTTTTCTGCAAAACTCAAAAACAAGGAAAAATAGAAACTGGCACTAGGCTCTAGGTTAATAGTTTAGTCCCAAAAATAATATAAAATATCATATAAATACATATAAAACATCCAACTACCAACTCACGTCTCGTCGCCTCGCAAAGGATCTAGGCTACACGAAGAACAACACAAGGGACGCAAGGTTTATACTGGTTCGGGCCACCATTGTGGTGTAATACCCTACTCCAGTGTGTGGTGTGGTGGATTGCCTCTGGGGCTGATGATGAACAATACAAGGGAAGAACAGCCTCGCGAGGGGCGTTCTTGGCAGAGGTGTTGCCTCTTGGGAAGGATTGGATCCGGATCCCTTTCTACTGTGGTGGCTAGCCCTATTTCTAGAGCGAGGCCCTGGTCCTCTTCCCAAATATTGAGTGGGAAGGGCACCAACAATTGGCCATTTTGAAGGGGAACATCTAGTACACTTATCCTGACTAATGTTAGTCCTCGCCTACCAAAGGCTCTGACGATGACGCCGTCCTGGGCTCCACGATGACCTCCATCCTGCCGTTCAGCTGGTCTTGGTCTTGTTGCACCGAAATGGTAGCCTTTGCTTGATACCTTGGCCTGCGCTTGCCCCCTTTGCACCAAAGAGGAAACAAGGACACTGCGCAGGCCGGCGCCCGCCTGGCTTCGGTCGTCATGGCTTGCGTCACGGGCACCTCATGAGGTACCCCGCCTTGATCTCTCCGCCTCCTCGCGAGCCAGCCTGACGAGGCTGCGCCTGAGGAAGTTTCCTTTCGTTTGCCCCGAGAGGCCTGGCCCCTCGCGAGGGTCTTGAGCTTGGGTTGACGAAGATGGGCCGTACTGGGCCACTCCTTGAGCCACGCTGCAGGCCGCAGGCAGGCAAGTCTGGGTACCCCCGTTCCCAGAACGCCGACACTAATGGATAGGAAGGAAACTATGGCAATTTTGCAAAAATATACCCACACCCCTCTCCACGTTCGCAAATAAGGCCTTCCCTCGTTCATCCTTTTCTCTCATAAGATGAACTACTCATACAAATGCATCTTGATGTTCCATGCAACGCACGAGCATCTAGCTAGTTTCTTTTAAAATAGTTACTACGATAATTGGGTTGAAGTGATATATTTTATGTCTGCCCCGAATGATTTCAGATTCACTATTAGTAACAAAGAAAAGGTTGCCTTGTTAATTAACAAAAACAGGGTGAAAACTATCACATGAGGCCGGCAAAAACGAGGCACACTAGGTTTATCGTCATCGTCACTACAGCTGTGCGTGTGCGAGAAGTCTACATATCGAGGGGGCTACTGAGTGAGGCATAGAGACACAATGTTTAAGAGAGAAACCAATTGACAGATTACGACCAGATCGAGTTGTCACCCTTCTGCTGTCATTGTTGGGGTGGGGGGAGGGGAAGGGAGAGAAAGACGTATCAAGAGTGTGCGCGGTAGGCACAGAGGCACAACTAGCGAGTGTGTGTGTATGTGTGTGTGTGTGTTTGAAAGAGGAGCAGATAGATTACTATCAAGATTGAGGTGCCACCCTACTCCTTCGGTGTCGGGTAGTGTGTGTGTGTGTGTGTTTGAGAGAGAAGCCAGTCGATAGATTAGTATCAATATCGAGGTGTCACCCTACTCCTTCGATGTTGGGAAGTGTGTGTGTGTGTGTGGGTGTGTGTGTGGGGGGGGGGAGTGACACTTACATATCTCTACTCTTATAAAAAATAGAGTTGGTGATGATGGTGTTCCTGCCATCCTGCAATATAGGCCATCCAATTTATATCCGACGGATAGGAAGGAAACTATGGCAATTTTGCAAAAAGATACCCACACCCCTCTCCGCATTTGCAAATGAGGCATTCCCTCGTTCATCCTTTTCTCCCACAAGATAAACTACTCATACAAATGCATCTTGATGTTCCATGCAACGCATGGGCATCTTGCTAGTAGGGAGAAGGAGTTTGTGTGACACATATCTAGCTATATTAAGGGATAGGTAAATATCATTTGTGCGAGGCATACATAAAGCATCACGAAGATAAACAAATGGTGTGCATGCAAGTGCCGGAAAAATGAAGCGAGAAACAATGTGCACACGAGCGCGCGCGCGTGTGTGTTTGTGTGTGTGTGTGTGTGTGAGAGAGAGAGAGAGAGAGAAAGAGAGAGAGAAAGAGAGAGAGAGAGAGAGAGATCTCAAAACAAAAGGTGCTTTGTTGGAATCCCATTGTATGTCATATGGTTCCGAAACTCGTGTTAACCTTAGGCATATGTGTGAGAGACATTATTATACTTTGAGACATTAGTGGCTGTGGGTGGGCGGAATTAAAGGGGTGGGCGTGTTTGACAGAGAGAGTGTGTGTGTTTCTGTGTGAGAGACTTGTAGGATGGGGTAGAAATACGAATTCTAACATTGACGGAGGGAGAGAAATACATGAAGTGCGCGTGTGTGATTCCGATGCCCACAGGGAAATGAGATATGTATGCTTGTGAGAGAGATTGCAATTCATTCACATATCACTATCTAGCAATCGTGGACATGCATCGCTTGAACATAAATCAATATCTACTTCGTACCGTGGCCAAAGGTACAATATCGATTCAATGCTATAAAGATTGGACACTCGCATATCACATTTTTTTCTATTTAAATAAACCTTTTCAGTTGTGCATGCCAAAGTTATAGTGATGTTTCTTCAAACAACCAATGTAGCTATCATGTACATGCACCATTGTTACTCGTGCATTCCAATTCATTAGTCTTGGATGATTTAAGGTTCTATTATGAAGTAATATATGTAATATTCATATATGAATTCAACGGGTACGCAATTTATGAAATGGACGCTATTAATCATATGAGGTAACACTTTTAAGTAGCAGACTACAATATCCTTTTCTTTTTGTGTGCCTCTACACTAACACGTCAATGCATTATGTTTAAAGTAAATAACCAATGGCACTAAATTATCTATTTACACGAGAAATACATAGGCTGAGCGTTTGATCCCTTTTTTTGTGAACACGCCACTACACCCGTATGATTGGCCGCGCCCGTGTGAACGTCCAAGTTATCGACGCATCATCTCGAGTTATTGTCTTTTTTTCGGGATGGACTTCACACCAGTTATTAACTGTTGACATGTGCCCCGTGTACACAGTCTCGCATGACCTTCCCGCTAGCACGGTCCAAAATTAGTTGGAACTGGATACGAACGATCCCACGGGTGGCAAAATCTCCTGCCTCCTTCTAAAATTTCCGCCACCTTAGTCTTTAGCATGCGAAATTCCCCTTTTGTCCTTGGTGCACGGAGACCAACAGTTACAATACCGCCCTCATCTACATAATAGCTCGGGGCTGATTTGGTAACTTCCGGTTCCCCCCACTACATGGCACCCCCCATTTCCTCTCCCCCTCCCGCAAAAACGACTAACTCCACAACACCCGAGCATCTTAAATCACGCCATCCATACTTCATCGGCCTTTCTCCCCTCCCCTCTCGAAACACTAGACCACTCATCCGCCGGCGTACCAGAGCCCATTCACTGCTAGCGGCGTCCACCTCGCCGGATCTGCTTCTGCGGCCGCATCTACCCCTCCCACCTCCCCTAGAAACAAGTAGACTGCTCATCCACCACTGTACCACAACCCATTCAGTGTGGGCCTTTTCCACGACGCCGGATCTGCTTCGCCAGTACTCTCGTCAACTGCAGCGACTCATTCATACTCCCCACCGGAGACGCTTCGTCCACATCCCCCGGAGCCGCCCCACCGACGCCCCCGTCGACGGCCTCTGATCCTCTTCGCCGACACCTTCCTCAACTCTACCGGAGGCGCTTCGCCAACACCATCGTCAACCCCACTGGAGTAGCTTCGCCTATACCATTCTCATCCCTACCAGGGCTGCTTTGCCAACTCACAAGTCCACAGCCTTAGATCTGCTTCCTCGCACCCTCATCCAACCTACCGGAGCAGCTTCTGACGCCCCGTCAACGGCCACAGATCCGCATCATCGACACCATCCTTAACAAAACCACTGGAGCAGCTTCACCTACGCTCTCGTCCACGGCCACAGATATGCTTTTCCCACACCGTAGTCCACCCTACCGGAGCCGCTCCACAAACACCCTACTTGACGGTTCTAGATCTCCTTACCAGACCCTGACAGCTAGCGCAGTGTCATCACCCTTGACGTTTCTAACCTGATTCCCACTGTTTGGCAAGATGCCAAACACCCGCCACGGCCTAGGTACTTGTCACCTTTAAACCCGTCCAACATCACCTGTCTGATGTACTTCAAATATACTAACAGGTCGCTGTTACCTGTTATGCAGCTGGCAAAAACTACAAGGACGATGTTTCTTCTGGATCTAACAGCTTGGCCAACCAAGATACTGGAGTAAGGCATTGCTATGATCTTGTAAGTGTGTGTCTCTCTCTCTTGTATTGTTCTGTGCCTGCTAGCGTGCTTTGCTAGGATTTTCGACCAGTAATCCATTTGTGCAGACAATGATTTCTACTACTGGCTGCTAAATTAGATATGTACATGTCATACATGATACTACCTCGTACCTCCGTTCCTAAATATAAGTCTTTCTAGAGATTCCACTATAGGCTACATACGGAGCAAAATGAGTGAATCTACACTCAAAAATGCATCTATATACATCTGTATGTGGTCCATACTGGAATCTCTACAAAGACATATATTTAGGAACAGAGGCAGTACATTACACAAAATCGTAGGTGGCATGTAGGAATTCCAGCGCACTACATTAGGCTCCCTTAGAGTGCCTGCTAGTCCAGCACACAGAGTCATGGCTAGTTTATGCTACACACACAATCATTAATTGGTGGTTTAAATATGCGCAAGGGATATGCAATGTATTATCATGTAGAGATGTCTGAAATTAGCCGTGTGAACTTGCAGATAGGTTACACAATGAAAAAGTACAATATGTATGTGGCAATTTCATGGAACATCGCAAAAAAAGGAGAGGCGGCGGTGAGCCTATACAGTATGCTATGGTACGCCAGTCCTCCATTGCAATCATCATGACATGTTATTTGTATGTCAGTTCTATTGGCCAAGTTTCTTAGGGACAGTTATTATGAGTTATCCTAATAAAATAAGCACCTGTGAATATAAGCTCCATGTAATAAGCCAACCAGTTCATTTCATTGGGTTTTCAACTTATCTTTGGTATGATCAGTGAAAAGTCTAGATTGCATTATATTTTTTCATTTTGCTGCCCATATGAAAATTAATTTGACTTGCAGACATCACAAATTGAACCTAGTGCATCAATTCATATGATAGGAAAATAGACCATCACTATTTGCCCAAAATGCAAATACAAAGATACCATCTACTTGGCACAATCTACTTTGGTCAATGTTTTCCATAGAGGTAGCATTGCCTAATTTAAACGAAGAACACATGACCCACATTTAAATGAAGAACAATTATTTATTGAAATTCGATGGTCCAAGTGGCTGGTTATTATCATATAGCAGCACCACCTAAAAGCATCATATAGCAGCAGCAGCTCATAGCAACTCATCATATAGCAGCAACAGCTCATAGCAATTCATCATATAGCAGCAGCAGGAGCAGCTCATAGCAATTCATCATATAGCAGCAGCAGGAGCAGATCATAGCAATTCATCATATAGCAGCAGCAGGAGCAGCTCATAGCAATTCATCATATAGCAGCAGCAGGAGAAGCTCATAGCAATTCATCATATAGCAGCAGCTGGAGTAGCTCATAGCAATTCATCATATAGCATCAGCAGGAGCAGCTCATAGCAATTCATCATACAACAGCAGCAGGAGCAGCTTATAGCAACTCATCATATAGCAGCAACAACTCATAGCAATTCATCATATAGCAGCAACAGCAGCTCATAGCAATTCATCATATAGCAGCAGCAGCTCATAGCAATTCATCATATAGCAGCAGCAGCTCATAGCAATTCATCATATAGCAGCAGAAGGAGTAGCTCATAGCAATGCATCATATAGCAGCAGCAGAAGCAGCTCATAGCAATTAATCGTATAGTGGATGAGAATGAAAATATGGCAAAAAATCAAAGGAGATCCCCACCTTGTTGGATGAGCTCATCCTTCAACAGCACCTCAAGGCCACGGCCTAGGAGGAGGGGATGGGGAATAAGGTGCTTTCTTCCGCAGTGTGGCATCAGTCGTAGTGTGCAGCGCCCGCCGGAGTAGTGCGTTGGACGAACCACAGTGGAGCAGCTGCTGGAGACCATGAGAATGAGGGGCGGCGACAGAGGAAGGAGCAGCCAGTGAGATTTGCCCCTACCTACCGGCCATGTAGCCTAGCTGGACAGAGCATCATCGAGGACCAGGCCAGATGGGACCAGTGGCGGCGGCTCGTTGGAGGAACCCTAGTGATGCAAGCAGGGGATCGAGGTAGAGGGAAAGGGGAGAGGAGATGCAAGCGGGCAGGGCAATGAACGCTTGCGTGTTCGTTTTTACTTGAGGATCAGGTGTGACACGGGCGTCAGAAGTTGCATTTTGAGTGTAATATAGGCAGACAACAAAGTCATTTCACTATTCCCCTTCCCTTCAATTTTTAGTGAGGTTCTACCTGAAACACCCCCTCCAAAGCGAAATTAGTTAAGCCCAAGCCCATAACTCAAAAATGACTTCTTTACATCTTTTATGGCTTATTTTGACAATAAGCCCTGAAAAGGCAGAATCGAACTGGCCCTTAACCTACAATTCAATTGTGCATGCAATGATGAATCACTCCTGCCTGCTATAGTGTACATTTAGGCATCATCATACATGGCATAACCTAATACATGTGCATTTCATTGTAGAATCTAGAATATGCAATATTTATGTTAGTTCATATGTTGCACATGATGTTTAAATGCCGCTTCAATCTGGTCAGCCAAGTGATGGTCTTTAAGACTCCTTCTTTGCTTCTTTTCTTTATATGTAAGATTTGCTCACACATCTATTCAATTGCTTGTTTGCATCAGCCAGCCATACTAGGACTGTTTGCTTTGATTACTTGTTGTTCTTGACCTAACACTCTAACAGAGCTTGTCAACGATTTAAACACTAAGGGTTGCTGTAGTGGGGCCTTGTCTAACTCATAGGTGACATAAAGGTTTGGCTGAACACTAAAGTAGGCTCTCCAAGAGTACCTAGAGATCCAGTTCAAAGGTATGCCTAGTTTTTACATAGTGCAGACATAGTAAATGCTCATTTCATTGTGTGCAAGTGCAAGAGATGCGACATGTTTCATTATGTGGTGTTGTTTTGTTATAATCTCATCCTTTTGTGTTCACAAATTGGTAAGTATGCATATTTATCTTCCAAGGAGACGAGTAACTAGTTTGTGTCACCTTGCAGAGGGTGTGCAATGAAGATAAGATTGAGGATTTCCAAGTACAAGATGTTATGAAGGATCCTTGCAAGAGAAGTAGGAGCTGCGCTGAGCCTCTTCAACCTATTAAGGTAAGTCACTGTACCCAACTCAACAGGTCAATTCCTTGTTTGTTTTAGGCATAGTTAATTTGCTCTTTTCAATTGCTTTATTTGTCCCCAGTTAATGAGATGCCCAAAGAATGATGCCTGATGTTGGGTACTTGTATAACTATTAGTTGACATATTAAAGGCCTTACCATTTAATTACTCTGCCGAAGTGTGCCTGAAGCTTTGAAGTCTATGAACCAACTATTATTGCATGAGGCTCACAATCTAGTTTATACTAGGCTAATGATTGCATAGTTTTGCTTGCTGTAGTATGTTTGTATGAAACCCTCTGCTGTTTATTATGCTTCCTAAGACTTTAATTGAGCTATAGAATGGCCAACTACCTGCTTACTTATACGCAACATGTTGTCTAAATTTGTAACTTGTCTGTGTTTTGGATTGGGCCCCAACATCATGCTCCTCTGGTGAGCTGAGAGAGATTTTTGTATGCAGGCTGCACAGACTACCTTTTTTATAATTTTTAAAATATCACCTGCTTATGCTTCATGACGTGTAACATTATTGTTAGTCCTGTTTTGCCATGTACAAAATAGTCTGTCTTGCTTGCTTCACTGTTGTAACTATATTTTTGCCCTAGTCATGTGTACTTACAGAAACATTTCAGGATGAAGTGACATCAACAGAAAGATCTACGAGCAATGCGGCATGGCCGTTACCGAATGATTATGGATTGGAATTGGAATGTGCTGGTGTTCTTGAGCATCAACTAGAGGTGGCAAGACAACATGTACATGATTCTCAACGTACAATCAACAAGTTGAGATTGGACGTGCATGTATTAGATGCAGGAGTCAAAAAAATGAAAAAAGACATTGAGGTAACCACAAAGGAATTGGAGATTTTGCAGACTGAAATTTGTGCTATCTGAATCTGGCCAATCCTATTTTTTGAAGAGATTATAGTTCAAATGGTAAGTTATGTTGATGCGCGTCCATGATGTATGAGCTGTATTTGCCCAGTGTATGTAATTTGCTATTTGTGTATGCTTTATTATCACTGGTGCCGAACCATAATGCCTAGTGGGTATAATCGGCTGTAATTTCTTTATTGTATAGTGTAGGATTATTCTACGTTTCTATGCCTTAGTCTCTTTATTGTATAGTGTATGTTTTTAGAGGTGATAGTATAGAGTAGGATAATTCTTTGAAGATGCTATATCGTTCAAATGGGGGCCAACTCGCCCAAACGTTGTAGTGACCATGGCCCTCCACGGGCCGTACGATCCATGGGCCATCTACGGGACAAACGATCCATGGCCTTCTATGGCCGACAGATCCATGGGCCTTCTATGGGTTATCGGATCCATGGGCCTTCTATGGGCCGTCGGATCCATGGGCCTTTTATGGGCCGTCAGACCAATGGGCCTTCTACGTCCCGTAGGATCCATGGGCCTTCTACGGGTCGTCTCATCTATGTGCCTTCTCTGGGCTGTATAATGGGTCGTAAATGGGCTAGAGTAGAAATTGTACGTTTTATGGGCTGACCATACCGGGTCATTAATAGGCCATATTTGATGATGCTATGAAAATGACCCAACAGATTAATGGGTCACAAACGGGCTGACTGTATCCATGGGCTGAATTTGGCCCACAAGCAGAAAAGGCCAGTAACGGGCCCTAAGTAACCGAATGCTGGAAGTAATCCCAAGAATAAATGGGCCCCGAGAAGGCCGAAAGGTAACATGGGATGGAAACGACCAGATGGAATAATGGGCCGCTAATGGGTATAAAGTGATACACTATTCATTACGGGCCAGTTTCACCACGGACCGTTAATGGGCCAAGAGTTACAAAGGGACTCATATGGGCTGAAAGACGTCATGGGCCATACATGGGCCGGAAGTTATAATGGGCCAGAATCATATTGGAAGGCCCATATGACGCTACTGGGCCTAGTTCCAGTAGGCCGTAACAGGCCATGAGTTAGCGGGCTGTAAATGGGCTATATGCGAACATGCCGTTAACAGGCTTTCTGTGGGCCGGCCCGCCACCTTTTGACCAAGTCAAATGGGATGGCCTTTTCACAGGAATGGGCCTCTATTGGGCCGTGCCACGTGTCGACGTATCATAGGAGCCTTGGGTCCAATGAGTGGATGACATCTGTCCCAACGGTGAGCCGACACGTGTTTCCTCCAGCCAATGATGATTTTACATGTGGAAAATCCCCATTGGTCGGGGCTGTTAACGGGTTATCGGATCCAAAACCGGACCTAATAGCTTAACAACGTTCCATTACGGTGGATGCCACATGTCGGTCACCCTTGACGAAGGCACTTCTGTGACGCACGATTTATTGTCATGGAAGTGGACACTTCCATGATGATAATTTTGGTAATGTCATGGAACACTTCTACAACAACACATGTATGACTATCTTGATTCTGTCATAAAATAGTCATGGATGTACATGCATGACAAAAAAGGCGACCTACTGTGACAAACACGTATCATCATGGAAGTGTATTTTTTTCGTAGTGGCATAAGGAACATTTGTGTTTGGTTCTCGAGAAGCTCAGGGAACATCAGTTCTATACCAAGTTCAACAAATGTGAGTTTTGGTTGAAGGAAGTTGGATTTCTCGGACATGTTATATTCGGAGAAGGAATAGCAGTAGACCCTACCAAGGTTGCATCTGTCACTAAATGGTTGGCACCCACCTCAGTGGGAGAGATCAGAAGTTTTCTTGGACTCGTAGGTTATTACCGAAGATTTATTGAGAATTTTGCCAAGATTGGGAAACCCATGATGGAGTTATTGAAGAAGGACACCAAGTTTAAATGGACTAAGGATTGTGAGGCCAGTTTTTAGGAGTTGAAGAAACATTTGGTTACAGCCCCAGTGCTGATTCTCCCAGACATACGCAAGGATTTCCAAGTGTATTGCGATGCTTCACGTCGAGGACTTGGAGGTGTGCTTATGCAGGACGGAAGAGTTGTTTCGTATGCCTCATGATAGCTTCAACCTCATGAGTTGAATTGTGCTCCGCATGAGTTAGCAGCCGTAGTGCATGCGCTCAAGACATGGAGACATTTTCTCATCGGTAACCATTGGGATGTATATACGGATCATAAGAGTTTGAAGTACATCTTCACGCAGAAGGAGTTGAACCTCAGGCAAAGGAGATGGTTCGAGCTCATAAAGGATTATGACATGAGATTGCATTATCATCCAGGAAAGGCCAATGTCGTAGCAGATGTGTTGAGCCGCAAAAGTTATGTTAACACACTCATGACCGGAGGATTAACTAAGGAGTTAGCCGATGACCTTCGAGAGCTACGCTTGGAGATAGTTCCGAGAGGTTATGTTGCAGCATTGGGTAAGATCTGAGAAGCCCAGAAGACAGACACAAAGATTGCAGAAATAAAGGAAAGGATGAGTAACGGAAAGGCTAAAGGATTTCATAAGGATGAGCTCGACACTTTATGGTTTGAGGATCGTATTTATGTGCCTAATGATCCTGAGATCAGGAAGTTGATTCTTCAGGAGGCTCATGATTCGCCTTACTTGATTCATCCAGGCAACACCAAGATGTATCTAGATTTGAAGGAAAGTTTCTGGTGGACAGGAATGAAGAAGGATATTGCAAAGTATGTAGCAGTATGCGATGTATGTCAGAGAGTTAAGGTAGAGCATCAGAAACCAGCAGGGTTACTATAGCCTTTGCCGATACCCGAATGGAAGTGGGATAAACTTGGCATGGATTTTATCACTTGATTACCTAGGACCCGTTCAGGCTATGACTCTATTTGGCTTGTAGTTGATCGCTTGACGAAAGTAGCCCATTTCATCCCTGTGAAGACAACTTATACGAGTGCAATGTTGGCGAAGATATACATGACCAGGATTGCATGTCTGCATGGAGTTCCTAGGACCATCATATCAGATAGAGGAACACAGTTTACTTCAAAGTTTTGGAATCAGCTGCATGAAACTTTGGGTACCAGGCTAGAGTTCAGTACAGCTTTTCATCCACAGACAGATGGGCAGATCGAGAAAGTCAATCATATTCTGGAGGACATGTTGAGAGCTTGTGCGCTAGATTATGGATCTTGTTGGGATGATAATTTACCCTATGCAGAGTTCTCTTATAACAACAGTTATCAAGCCAGTTTGAAGATGGCCCCTTTGGAAGCTTTGTATGGAAGAATGTGCAGGACACCATTATCGTGGGATGAAGTTGGAGATCCACAGTTGTTCGCAGACATAATCAGAGATTCTGAGGAGAAGGTTAAGTTGAATTGAGACAGACTCATGGTAGCCTAGTCCAGGCAGAAGAGTTATGCGGATACTAAATGCAAGGAAGTAGCCTATGAAGTCGGAGACAGAGCATATCTTTGTGTGTCCCCACTTCGAGGAGTTAAATGTTTTGGATTCAAGGGAAAGCTAGCACCACATTTTGTGGGACCATACAGAGTTTTGGAACGCATGGGAGAAGTTGCTTACAAGTTGGAATTGACCGAAGGATTGTCAGGAGTTCATGATGTGTTTCACGTTTCCGAGTTGAAGGAGTGCCACGCAGAGATGGTTGACATTCCTTTGAGAGATACAGTGCCACTAGAAGCAATTCAGTTGGATAGTGATTTGACCTATCAAGAGAAGCCAGTCAAGATTCTTGAGTTTTCCAGTCGAGTTACTCGCAGCAAGGTTATCAAGTTTTGCAAAGTTTAGTGGAGCCACCATACCGAGGAGGAAGCCAGCTGGGAGCGAGAAGAAGACCTCCACAAGGACCACCCACACCTTTTTGCTGACCAACCCGAATCTCGAGGGCGAGATTCATCTTAAGGGGGGTAGGTTTGTAACATCCCAATTTTCAATTTGGATGTTATGAATAGATCATTCATATGTGTATCATATTTAATTGCATTTTGGTTGTGATCCACGAAATCTTAAGCAACTCAAGGACCTAAGGAGAGAGTTGGAGGTTTCATAAATTTTCATTTTTGAATTATTTCAATTTTGAAAATTGGATAAATTTGATTTTCAACAATTCCTTTCCAATTATTTCAAACAATTAAAATAAATGAGAGAAGACAAAATGACTTCTTCAAAACAGAGGAGAAATATTGGAAAAGAAATTTTGAAATCAAATTATTATTTTATTTGAAATTTATTTGCAATTTTATTTGAATTAGAGAAAACATGCATTTTTGAAAATTTTATTTAGTCCAAAAAATGTTCACTTTGACCCAAATATTAGGTACGGATGGTGAAAATTGTTTCTGGAATTTTTAGAATTTTATTTTTATTTATTAGGATTTTTCTTCTCGGAATCATTTAAAAAAAATTCACTGGGACGGCCCAACCGAAGCCAGGCCGCGGCCGAGCTTCGCTCTCGCGCGGTCGCGCCCGACCGACTCGGGAGGAGTCCCGAGCGCCGCCGCACCCCACCGCCGGAGGAGTCCGAGCCGGACTCCTCATCGCCGCCACCCGCGTTGCCCCCTGCCCAAGTAGGAGCCCCCCAAGGCCTTTAAAAGTCGGCCCCGAGCTGCCCCTCCTCCCACAACTCGCCGCCGCTGCAAGCCGCAACCACCGCCGAGCGCCGCTGCCGCTGCCACCCGCGCCGCCGCTTGCCGCCGTCGCTGCCGCCCCGCACAGCTCGCACCGTCGTCACCTTGCTCCACCACCGAAGTCACAGTCGCCGCCATCGAAACCGCCGCCGCTGGTCAAGTCCGGTTAGCCGGTAAAAACCGCCCCGGTTCGCCGATTTGTTTTAGTTTTTTTATTAGATCTTTTTTTATTTTAGTTCGTTAGTTGACGAACGTTCACCCGTTAGTTTCTTTAATGAACGAATTCGTTCGTTAGGTTCTATTAGCGAAAGTTCGTTTTGTAGATTTTTCTTTTTCTGTTTTTCTATCAGGGACCTATCTGCGAATAGTTTTATCGCGATTTAGCCCCTGATCTTAAAACTAGCGTAACTTTTAGCCCGTTTATCAAAATTAGATGAAACCAATGACTAAATCTTCATAACGATCTCGTCTTTCCAGTAAACCAACTTCAACATGATTTTGACAATCGAAATTTTGAGTTTAGTCAGATTAGTATTCGATCTTGTTTTGTTTGTATCTTGAGTTTCGTAACTCCGTTTGAGTTGATTCTTTTTGCAAATCGTAGCTAATCACATGTACCTACTGCTAAGATCTAATTCACATGAAAATAATGTTGTTGGTTTTGTTTTCTGTTTAGTTTAGTCGTTTGCTTGTTTTGAGCTTTATTTGGATCTTTTCTTGATTTCTCTTTGTTTCGTTTGATTGATTGCTTATGTATGCTACTGTTTGTCTATGCGAGATTATCCGGAGTGCAAAGCTTGTTACTACGTATCCCTAGAGTTTGCAGATCATCAGCAAGGCAAGTTACACTTTGATCATACTTTTCTATACCCAGTTTTTACTATGCCTTAGTTATGCCCCTCAAATATTTGCATGAGTAGGTTTGGGAACATGTGGTTTGGTTGTAGTACTTGAGGTAGGAACCTAATACATGTTGATCACCCCGGGACTATACGTTATGCTCAATTATTGCTAAGAGATGCTCGTAGATGGGGATTGGATCGTGATACACATGGAAGTTGTGAGAGTTATTAATCTTAGATAACATTAAGGTGGCAACTTTAATACACATCTAGGTGGATTGGTTGGGGCACCTGGAGAATACATTACTTGCCCATTGGGAAATCCTGGAGTAATCGTGCGATTTTTCCTTGGTTCGCCACCCAGGCTCAAAGGGATCATATGATGTAGAAACTTTCGTGTGCAGCCAAAAGCCGTTATGGGCTTTGGCGTAGTTGAGTAAGTTGTGTGAGCTCTCAAAGAGGAGGACTAGCAGATGTAGGGGAAAGTAGGTGTACCGGTCTGCCCGGATAATGCTTCAGAAAGACTATGTCTCGATCTTCCGATCATGGATGTGGTCGAGTCTTGTGGGGAAATGTGTGCAACCTCTATACAGTGTATAAACTAATCATGGTTAGCCGTGTCCCCGATTATGGACATCTTGAGTATCTGGAAGTGGATATTATTGTTGATGTCATCCCTCTTTAAATTAATTGAATTTGGTTTAATGATGATGTTTGTTTAATTGGGATTTGAGTTGGAGGAAACTTCTCAAATATTGGAACAACTTGGTAGTAGTAAAAAAATATTCCTTTGTTGTAGGGAAAAACTAGCTTTATGAAAAATCTTAAACTTAGAGCCTCCACCAGCCAAATATTGCATGTAGACGTAGTTCTTGCATTCATTTTCTTTATAGTGTAACTCTGCCAGCATATTCCATGTGCTGACTGATGACCCACCAGTGTAGGGGATCTATCGTAGTCCTTTTGATAAGTAAGAGTTTCGAACCTAACGAGGAGCAGAAGGAAATGATAAGCGGCTTTCAGTAAGGTTTTCTCTGCAAGCACTGAAATTGTAGGTAATAGATAGTTTTGTGATAAGATAAATAGTAACGAGCAACAAGTAAATAAAGTAAATAAAGTGCAGCACGGTGGCCCAATCCTTTATGTAGCAAAGGATAAGCCTGGACAATTTCTAATAATAATGAAGGAGCTCCCGAGGACACATTGGGAATTATCGTCAAGCTAGTTTTCATCACGTTCATAAGATTCGCGTTCGGTACTTTGATAATTTGATATGTGGGTGGACCGGAACTTGGGTACTGCCCTAACTTGGACAAGCATCACACTTATGATTAACCCCTATTGCAAGCATCCGCAACTACAAAAGAAGTATTAAGGTAAACCTAACCACAACATTAGACATATAGATCCATAACAGCCCCTAACGAAGCAACGCATAAACTAGGGTTTAAGCTTCCGTCACTCTAGCAACCCATCATCTACTTATTACTTCCCCATGCCTTCCTCTAGGCCCAAATAATGGTGAAGTGTCATGTAGTCGACGTTCACATAACACCACTAGAGGAAAAGACAACATACATCTCATCAAAATATCGAACGAATACCAAATTCACATGACTACTAATAGCAGGACTTCACCCATGTCCTCAGGAACAAACGTGACTACTCACAAATCATATTCATGTTCATAATCAGAGGAGTAATAATATGCATAAAGGATCTGAACATATGACCTTCCACCAAGTAAACCAATTAGCATCAACTACAAGGAGTAATCAACACTACTAGCAACCCACAAGTACCAATTTGTGGTTTTGATACAAGATTGGATACAAGAGATGAACTAGGGTTTTGAGAGGAGATGGTGCTGGTGAATATGTTGATGGAGATTGACCCCCTCCCGATGAGAGGATCGTTGGTGATGATGTTGGTGATGATTTCCCCCTCCCGTAGGGAAGTGTCCCCGGCAGAACAGCTCTACCAGAGCCCTAGATTGGTTCTGCCAAGGTTCCGCCTCGTGGAGGCGGAGTTTCGTCCCGTAAGCTTGCCCACGATTTTTTCTAGGGTAAAAGCGATGATATAGCAGAAGATGGACACCGGAGGCCCACTAGGGGGCCCAGGAGATAGGGGGCACGCCCTATAGCGGGGGCGCCCCATATCTCCTGGACAGGGTGTGGGCCCCCTGGTGTATTTCTTTCGCTTAGAAATTCTTATTAATTCCAAAAAGTTGTTTTGTGGAGTTCCAGAACTTTTGGGGTTGTGCAGAATAGGTTTCCAACGCTTGCTCCTTTTCCAGCCAGAATTCCAGCTGCTGGCATTCCCCCTCTCCATGGTAAACCTTGTAAAATAAGGGAGAATAGTCATAAGTAATGAGATATAATGTGTAATAACAGCCCATAATGCAATAAATAATGATATAAAAGCATGATGCAGAATGGACGTATCAACTCCCCCAAGCTTAGACCTCGCTTGTCCTCAAGCGGAAGCCGATATCGAAAAATATGACCACATGTTTAGAGATAGAGGTGTCGATAAAAAGAAAATACGGACATGAGGGCATCATGATCATTCTTATAACAACAACATGTATAGATTCCATTATATAATTTCCTATGCTCAAGTAACAATCAATTCACAATATCAAGTATGGTTCACAAACTTCATTAAGAACTAACAAACTATAATCTCAGTCATTGAAGCAATCGCAATTTATCATAACATCAGAAAGAGTCAACAATAGAGCTTTTCAGCAAGTCCACATACTCAACTATCATATAGTCTTCTACAATTGCTAACACTCACGCAATACTTGTGGTTATGGAGTTTCAGACGGACACTGAGAAAGATAGGGGCTTATTGTGTTGCCTCCCAACGTATTCACCTTTAGGTGATGTCAACAATAATAGCCCATTCTATCGAACATCCAATTGGATATGTATATCACGATCTTTCAAACACGAGGAGCTTGCCAAAGGATAAAATGAAAAAGGGAAAGGTCAAGATCACCTTGACTCAAGCACAAAATAAAAGCATAAAGTAAGAACATGAAGTAAAAGATAGGCCCTTCGCAGAGGGAAGCAGAGGTTGTCATGCGCTTTTAGGGTTGGATACACAAAATCTTAGTACGAAAGAACGTCACTTTATATGTCACTTGTGTATGGACCTTTATTATGCAGTCCGTCGCTTTTATTGCTTCCATAACAAGATCATAGAAAGCTTATTTTCTCCACACTAATAAGTCATGCATATTTAAGGAGCAATTTTTATTGCTTGCACCGATGACAACTTACTTGAAGGATCTTACTCAATCCATAGGTAGATATGGTGGACTCTCATGACAAAACTGGGTTTAAGGGTATTTGGAAGCACAAGTAGTATCTCTACTTGGTGCTGGGAATTTGGCTAGCATGAGGGGGAAAGGCAAGCTCAACATGTTCGGAAGGTCAATGACAACATACTTTAACTGAGATGTGAGAAAACATAAACTATTACATTGTCTTCCTTGTCCATTGTCAACTCTTTTAGCATGCCATACTTAATGAGTGCTCACAATCATAAAAGATGTCCAAGATAGTGTATTTATATGTGAACCCCTCTTTCCGTATCACTTCCTATTAATTGCAACGATGACCAAGGCTACGTTCATCAACTCCCAACAATTTTTATGCCTCATACTTTCTATTGTGAAGTTATCACTATCCATAAGATCAATATGAACTCTTTTATTCTTTCTACTTTCTCAAGATCATAGCACATAGCAAAGCCCTTGACTCAACACTAATCTTTATTATAAATAGCTAACGGACTCGATTACATAAAGAGATCACAAAGCAAAACTCAAACTACTTGATATCAAAACTTCTAGATCAAGATACTACTAAAAGGATCAAGCTAAATAAGTCGGTAAAGATAGGAGTGTGATGGTGATACGATACCAGGACACCTCTCCCAAGCTTGGCAATTGCCAAGGGGGGTGCCCATACCCAAGTGATTATTTCCTCGGAGGTGATGGAGGTGGTGATGATGACGGTGGAGTTGTTGCATTTTTCTTCTCTAGCTTGCATCTGAGGCTAAAATTTTCCTCCCTTAGATCCTCATTGTCGAGCTCAAGTTTCATTATCTTTTTGCATAGTGCTGCCCTGCTGTCTTGCAAAAAACGTGGTGGGATAGATTGAACCTTAGGGAGGCTTGACTTCTTGAACTCCACATGCATATCACCAGGTTGAGGTAGTGGATCATCCTCTTCATCGGAGCTTGTCTCCTCCTTCCCCTTTGGATCATAGTCTTCTTCTTGCTTCGTGGTCCAGCCATAATGTTCCACATCCCCATATACTTTTGGGTTTGCGATATAATCAGCCATGTAGCTCTCCCCCTCCGAATCTTGGGACGACATCTTGTTCCAAATCTGCAATAGGAACAGCTCGAAACGAAAACAGAGGATATTTGCGTGATATGGTGGTCAAAACCTTCGGGAGTATATATAATGAATTTTTACCGACCAAAATACGTAACGTGCAAGAAAATGGAGTCCGGGAGGCACACGAGGTGCCCACGAGACAGGGGGTGCGCCCTATAGGGGGGGGGGGGTGCCCTCCACTCTCGTGGGAGCTTCGTGTCCCTTTCGGACTACTTCTTTCTTCCTAGAATTCTTAAATATTCCAAAACTGATAAAAATTGCCATTGGAGTTGTTTTGGAGTCGGTTTACTTACCGTACCACATACATATGCCTTTTCAGAGTCTGGAACGTTCTGGACAGTGTCCCTTATGTATTCCTCAGGGGTTACAGTTTCAATAATATTAGTTTCAACATTGATAGGATTACCTGAAATATAGTGTTTAATTCTTTGATCGTTTACCACCCTCGGATTTGTGCCTTCGAAGTTGTTGATTTTTATGGCACCAGAACGATAGACCTCCTCGATAACGTAGGGACCTTCCCATTTTGAGAGAAGTTTTCCTGCAAAAAATCTTAAATGAGAGTTGAATAATAACACATAATCTCCTACGTTAAACTCATGCTTTTGTGTCCTTTTATCATGCCAGCGTTTGACTTTTTCTTTGAAAAGCTTGGCATTCTCATAGGCTTGGGTTCTCCACTCATCAAGTGAGCTAATATCAAATAACCTCTTCTCACCGGCAAGCTTGAAGTCATAATTGAGCTCTTTAATAGCCCAATACGCTTTATGTTCAAGTTCAAGGGGTAAATGACACGCTTTTCCATAAACCATCTTATAGGGAGACATACCCATAGGATTTTTGTATGCAGTTCTATAGGCCCATAATGCATCATCAAGTTTTTTGGACCAATTCTTTCTAGATCTATTCACAGTCTTTTGCAAAATTAATTTGAGCTCTCTATTACTCAACTCTACTTGACCACTAGACTGCGGATGGTAAGGAGATGCTATTCTATGATTGACATCATACTTAGCAAGCACCTTATAGAAAGCACCATGAATGAAATGTGAACCACCATCGGTCATAAGATATCTAGGGACTCCAAACCTCGGAAAAATAACTTCTTTAAGCATTTTAATAGAAGTGTTATGATCAGCACTACTAGTTGGAATAGCTTCTACCCACTTAGTAATGTAATCAACAGCAACTAAAATGTGTGTATAACCATTAGAGGCAGGAAAAGGTCCCATATAATCAAGGGACATTTACATTTATGCCCCTAATTTGCGCCCACTCTCAGATTTACCCCTAAATTTTTGATGTGCTCAAATTTGCCCCTAAAAAGCATTTTAAGTCACAAGAATGCCCTTCCATCTGGTCAAAGTTGTTTGACCAAAACTTTGAAAATTCATAATAAATTCATACGAAGTCAGAAAAATGCAAATAAGATATCAAAGTGTTCATAAAAACATCACCTATACGCGCATGGAATTTACGTTCCTCTCCTACATGTGCATTTATTTGAATTCACCCTAAATTGTTTTTTAATGTTATAAACCCTAAAAAGCTTTAAAGAGTGCTTTTGTCATGAACACAAATGACATGTGCATATAGGTGTTGTTTTTATGAGCATTTTGATATCTTATTTTGCATTCTTCTAAGTTCATATGAATTTGTTATGAATTTTCAAAGTTTTGGTCAAACAACTTTGACCAGCTGGAAGGGCATTCCCGTGACTTAAAATGCTTTTTAGGGGCAAATTTGAGCACATCAAAAAGTTAGGGGTAAATTTGAGTAGTGGGTTCGAGTTAGGGGCACAAATGTGAATGTCCCCAAACATCAAACGGTTCAATAACAAGAGAATAATTCATTGGCATTTCTTGACATCTAGTAATGTTACCTATTCTTTGACATTCATCACAAGATAGACAAACTTACGAGCATCTTTGAAGAGAGTAGGCCAATAAAAACCAGATTGTAGTACCTTGTGTGCAGTTCTATCTCCAGCGTGGTGTCCTCCATAAGATTCAGAGTGACACTTACGTAGAATCTGTTCCTATTCATGCTCAGGCACACAATGTCTAATAACACCATCTACTCCTTTTTTATAAAGGTGTGGATCATCCCAGAAGTTATGTCTTAAATCATAAAAGAACTTTTTCTTTTGCTGGTATGTGAAACTAGGCGGTAAATATTTAGCAACAATGTAATTAGTATAATCAGCATACCAAGGAGCAGTACGAGAAGCATTGACGACCGCTAATTGTTCATCAAGAAAGCTATCATTAATAGGTAGTGGGTCATCAAGAACATTCTCTAACCTAGATAAGTTATCTGCAACGGGGTTCTCAGCTCCCTTTCTATCAATAATATGCAAGTCAAATTCTTGGAGCAAGAGAACCCATCTAATGAGTCTAGGCTTAGCATCTTTCTTTTCCATAAGATATTTAATAGCAGCATGATCAGTGTGAATAGTAACTTTGGAATCAACAATATAAGGTCTGAACTTATCACATGCAAACACAACTGCTAAGAACTATTTTTCAGTAGTAGCATAATTTCTCTTGGCAGTATCAAGAGTCTTACTAGCATACTGGATAACATTCAATTTCTTATCAACTCTTTGCCCTAAAACAACACCTACAGCATAATCACTAGCATCGCACATAATTTCAAAAGGTAAATTCCAATCAGGTGGCTGAACAATAGGTGCAGTGATCAGAGCTTTCTTAAGCACTTCAAACGCTTCTACATAATCATCATCAAAGACAAAAGGAATATCTTTTTGCAATAAATTAGTCAGAGGCCTAGAGATTTTAGAGAAGTCATTAATGAACCTCCTATAAAAACCGGCATGACCTAGGAAACTTCTTATACCTTTTATGTCCTTGGGACATGGCATCTTTTCAATAGCATCAACTTTGGCTTTATCAACTTCAATACCTCTCTCGGAGATCTTGTGCCCCCAGACAATGCCTTCATTAACCATAAAGTGACACTTTTCCCAATTCAGGATGAGACTAGTGTCTTCGCATCTCTACAAAACTCGATCAAGGTTGCTCAAACAATCATCAAAAGAGGATCCATAGACGGAGAAGTCATCCATGAATACCTCACAAATCTTTTCACAAAAATCAGAAAATATAGCCATCATGCATCTTTGAAAGGTAGCAGGTGCATTACATAAACTAAAAGGCATATGTCTATAAGAAAAAGTACCAAAAGGGCAAGTAAAAGTAGTTTTAGATTGATCCTTCGCTGACACAGGTATCTGAGAGAAACCAGAATAACCATCTAGAAAGCAAAAATGTGTGTGTTTGGATTGCCTTCCTAGCATTTGATCAATAAAAGGTAAAGGGTAATGATATTTCTTGGTAGCTTTATTTAACTTATGGAAATCAATTACCATCCTATAACCTGTAATAATTCTTTGCGGGATCAATTCATCTTTATCATTAGGAATGACGGTAATACCTCCCTTTTTAGGGACACAATGGACAGGGCTTACCCATTCACTATCAGCAACGGGATAAATAATACCTGCCTCAAGGAGCTTTATCTTGGGATTTAATCATCTTTGAGGATCTCTAACTGGTTTGGCATCTTTCTCCACTGAAATCTTGTGTTGACATAATGTGGGACCAATGCCCTTAAGATCATCCAGAGTATATCCAATAGCTGCTCGGTGCTTCTTTAGAGTTTTCAATAATCTTTCTTCTTCTTTCTCTGAAAGGTTAGCACTAATAATAATAGGATATATTTCTTTTTCATCAAGATAAGCATACTTAAGATTATCAGGTAATGGTTTGAGTTCAAACACGGGACCACCCTTGGGTGGAGGGGGATCCCCAAGAATTTCAACGGGAAGGTTATGTTTCAGCATAGGTTCCTGTTTAAGGAACACTTCATCTATTTCTTCCCTTTCCTTCATAAACATATCGTTTTCATGGTCTAGCAAATATTGTTCTAACGGATCAGTTGGAGGAACAGCAATGGAAGCAAGACCAATAATCTCATCCTTGCTAGGTGGTTCCCTTTCATGAGGTTGTCTACTAAACTTGGCGAAATTAAACTCATGAGACATACCATCTATGCCAACAGTGACAATATTCTTTTCACAATTAATCTTAGCACTAGCAGTATTCAAGAAGGGTCTACCAAAAATAATGGGACAAAAATCATCTTGTGGGGAACCAAGAACAATGAAATCAACAGGGTATTTAACCTTCCCACACAAAATTTCAACATCTCTAACAATCCCAATAGGTTTAATGGTACCCCTATTAGCAAGCTTAATAGTAACATCAATGTCTTCGAATTTAACGGGTGCAATGTCATGCATAATTTCTTTATAAAGATCATAAGGTATCACACTAGCACTAGCACCCATATCACATAAGCCATGATAACCATGATCTCCTATTTTAACAGAAATAACAGGCATGCCTATGACAGGTCTACGTGTCTTAGTATGAGGTCTAGCAATATTAGCAGTCTCGCCCAAGAAAAGAATAACATGCCCATCTAAGTCCTCATCCAAGAGATCTTTATCCATAGCAATACTAGGTTAAACATTAATTTGCTCAGGAGGTGTATAAGTCCTAGTATTACTCTTATGAACAACAGTCGAAGCTTTAGCATGATCCTTTATCCTAACAGGAAAAGGAGGTTTTTCAACATAAGCAGTAGGAACAATAGGATCACTATAGGTAATAGTCTTTTCTTCGACTATAATAGGTGCAACTACTTTCACTTCTACAGCAGGATTATATTTAAACCACTTCTCTTTAGGGAGATCAACGCGAGTAGTAAAAGATTCACAAAAGGTAGCTACTATCTCAAAGTCAAGTCCATACTTAGCGCTAAATCCACGAAAAGCATCGGTATCCATAAAAGAATTAACACAATCGAACTTAGGTGTCATACCTGACTCCTTACCATCGTCGGAACCCCAATCTTCAGAGTTGCATTTAATTCTTTCCAATAAGTCCCATTTGAAATCAATAGTCTTCAGCATATAAGAACCAACACAGGAAGTATCGAGCAGGTTGCAATTATCAAGAGAAAGCCGAGCATAAAAATTCTGAATAATCATTTCGCGAGAGAGCTCATGATTGGGGCATGAATATAACATTGACTTAAGACTCCCCCAAGCTTGAGCGATGCTTTCTCCTTCGCGAGGCCATAAATTATATATTTAATTACGATCACGATGAACAAGATGCATAGGATAGAACTTCTGGTGAAATTCCAACTTCAATCGCTTATAATTCCAAGATCTCGTATTATCACATAGCCTATACCATGTCAATGCATCTCCCTTCAAAGATAAAGGGAAGACCTTCCTTTTGACAACATCATCGGGAATACCTGCAAGCTTAAATAATCCACAGACTTCATCCACAAAGATAAGGTGTAAATCGGGATGCAATGTTCCATCTCCTGCAAATGGATTAGCTAGCAGTTTCTCTATCATACCCGAAGGGATCTCAAAATAAATATTTTCATAAAGTTCAGTAGGTTGAGGAGAAACTCTTTGCTCTTCTGGTTGGGGTGAAGATACCCCAAACAAGCCCCTCAAAGGATTAGTTTCCATAGTGACAAGTAGTAGAAAGATTCAGCACACTATATAAATGTTTCCTTACCAAGTTCCACTCACCAAAAGCGCTACACTCCCCGGCAACGGCGCCAGAAAAGAGTCTTGATGGCCCACAAGTGTAGGGGATCTATCATAGTCCTTTCAATAAGTAAGAGTGTCGAACCCAACAAGGAGCAGAAGGAAATGATAAGCGGTTTTCAGTAAGGTTTTCTCTGCAAGCACTGAAATTGTAGGTAATAGATAGTTTTGTGATAAGATAAATAGTAATGAGCAACAAGTAAATAAAGTAAATAAAGTGCAGCAAGGTGGCCCAATCCTTTATGTAGCAAAGGATAAGCCTGGACAATTTCTAATAATAATGAAGGAGCTCCCGAGGACACATTGGGAATTATCGTCAAGCTAGTTTTCATCACGTTCATAAGATTCGCGTTCGGTACTTTGATAATTTGATATGTGGGTGGACCGGAACTTGGGTACTGCCCTAACTTGGAAAAGCATCCCACTTATGATTAACCCCTATTGCAAGCATCCGCAACTACAAAAGAAGTATTAAGGTAAACCTAACCACAACATTAGACATATGGATCCATAACAGCCCCTAACGAAGCAACGCATAAACTAGGGTTTAAGCTTCCGTCACTCTAGCAACCCATCATCTACTTATTACTTCCCCATGCCTTCCTCTAGGCCCAAATAATGGTGAAGTGTCATGTAGTCGACATTCACATAACACCACTAGAGGAAAAGACAACATACATCTCATCAAAATATCGAACGAATACCAAATTCACATGACTACTAATAGCAAGACTTCACCCATGTCCTCAGGAACAAACGTGACTACTCACAAATCATATTCATGTTCATAATCAGAGGAGTAATAATATGCATAAAGGATCTGAACATATGATCTTCCACCAAGTAAACCAATTAGCATCAACTACAAGGAGTAATCAACACTACTAGCAACCCACAGGTACCAATTTGTGGTTTTGATACAAGATTGGATACAAGAGATGAACTAGGGTTTTGAGAGGAGATGGTGCTGGTGAATATGTTGATGGATATTGACCCCCTCCCGATGAGAGGATCGTTGGTGATGACGTTGGTGATGATTTCCCCCTCCCGTAGGGAAGTGTCCCCGACAGAACAGCTCTACCAGAGCCCTAGATTGGTTCTGCCAAGGTTCCGCCTCGTGGAGGCGGAGTTTCGTCCCGTAAGCTTGCCCACGATTTTTTCTAGGGTAAAAGCGATGATATAGCAGAAGATGGACACCGGAGGCCCACTAGGGGGCCCAGGAGATAGGGGCACGCCCTATAGGGGGAGCGCCCCATGTCTCCTGGACAGGGTGTGGGCCCCCTGGTGTATTTCTTTCACTCAGAAATTCTTATTAATTCCAAAAAAGTTGTTTCATGGAGTTTCAGGACTTTTGGGGTTGTGCAGAATAGGTTTCCAAGGTTTGCTCCTTTTCCAGCCAGAATTCTAGCTGCTGGCATTCCCCCTCTTCATGGTAAACCTTGTAAAATAAGGGAGAACAGTCATAAGTAATGAGATATAATGTGCAATAACAGCCCATAATGCAATAAATAATGATATAAAAGCATGATGCAAAATGGACATATCACTGACCAACACGGCTGCAACGTCTCATGTTGCAGACTTCTAAGACGACGAGTAAGGTGCGATAGGTCGTTGTCATGCACTCAGCTATGCCGTTGGACTTGATGGACTCATTTACCTTTGAAGCTTCCGCAGTTATTTAGTTTAGATGGCATTCAACCATATTATACTGTGTAATCATACTCTTTATGAGGACCTCGATGTAATAAGTGTGTGATTGAACTCTGCTATAATTCCTCGAGTATTGTGTGTGTCAGCATTAGCGATCCAGGGATGACACTTAAGCACAGAGACTTCGGTCCATTGGGATCGTGGTCGCTACAAGACGTATCAAGCATCCCCAAGCTTAATTCCTACTCTTCCTCGAGTAGATAAATGATAAAAATTGAATTTTTGATGTCGAATGCTACCAAGTGCAAAAGTTTGATCAATGATAATTTCACTCACTTTTTTAGCATCATTATATATCATAACAGTAGCTCATATCATAAAGCTTCTCATGATCAAGTAACAAGCTATTCACATGTTAAAGCATAGACCATAGACTTTCCTGGAAACTAACAAACTATTTTCTCAGTCATCAACCAATTGCAATTCATCTTATTTTCAGGAAGGGTCTATGTAAGAGCTTTGATTTAGCAAATCCCACATACTCAACTATCATATAGTCTTCCATGATTGCTACCACTCAAAGCATGCTTTTAGAACAAATAGTATCCATTGAACACGGAGAAAGATAGGGGCTTAATGTTTCGCCTCCCAACTTATTTATCATATAGATAATTGTCAACAATAATAATTCATGATCAAATATATTTGATTGGCCATATATGCTTAGATCTTTCCCCATCACATGATGCTCGCCAACTAAAGAGTAGGTTGGAATGAGAAGGAATACTACTAACTCTTGCATAAAAGTAAAAGATAGGCCCTTCGCAGAGGGAAGCGGGGATTTGCAGAGGTGCCAGAGCTTGAAGCTTTTAAAACAGAGATGAAAATAATTTTGAGAGGTATGCTTTCATTATCAACATAACAACCAAGAGTTCTTACTATATTCCATGCTAGACACATTATAGGCGGTTCCCAAACAAAATGGTAAAGTTTTTACTCCCAAACCACCAACAAGCACATTCCACAGCTGGTCTGAAACAACGAGTACCGACCAACTATCAACAATCCTGGGGGAGTTTTGTTTGCAATTATATTTGATTTGATTTGAGCATGGAACTGGGCATCCCAGTTACCAGCCATTTTCTCGTGAATGATGTGCGGAGTCCACTCATCATGAGAATAATCCACCTAGCATGGAAGATACTGATAGCCCCTAGTCGCTACATGAGCGATTCGCACGCATAAAAAATATTATTATTTGTAGGTTTAGAGTTTGGCACATGCAAATTTACTTGGAACAGTAGGTAAATACCGCATATAGGTAGATATGGTGGACACTCATGGAAGAAACTTGGTTCAAGGGTTTATGGATGCACAAGTAGTATCTCTACTTAGTACAAAACTTTTGGCTAGCAAAAGATTCTAAAAAGCAAGCACCACATGTTGGAAGATCCACAACAATATAACTTCTATACAAATATACCCAAAAATAACTCCTTAAGTTGTCTTCCTTGTCCAACTTCAACTAATTTGATCAAGTTTTAATAATTAATGGGGCTCACAATCATAGAATATGTCCAAGATAGTATATTTATATGTAAAATCTCTCTTCCTTCAATATGCTTTCAGGAATTGTTCAAGTGACCAATACTATGTTTGCTATCTTTCAATAAATTTACCACCTCTACTTCTTATATGTGAAGTCATTACTCCCCATGGTATAAGCATATGAAACATATATAAATTCAGATTTATGATATTTAATTCATTCAAGAATTTACTCATGGGATATAAATGAAGCACGAAAGTAAAGGACAAACTACTCCAAAAAGATATAAGTGAAGATTAATGAGTAGTCAAATAATTATTTAGCTATGTGAGGACTCTCTCTTATTTAAGTATTTCAGATTTTAATATTTTATTTAAACAGCAAGCAAATCCTAATAAAATAAAATGACTCTCCAAGCAAAACACATATCATGTGGTGAATAAAAATATAGCTCCAAGTAAAGTTCTGATGAACGAAGATGAAAGAGGGGATGCCATCTAGGGCATCCCCAAGCTTATGCTCTTGGTTTTCCTTGAATAATACGTTGGGGTGCCTTGGGCATCCCCAAGCTTAGGCTCTCGCCACTCTTTATTCTATAGCCATCAAATATTTACCCAAAACTTGAAAACTTCACAACAGAAAACTCGTAAGCTTCGTTAGTATAAGAAAATAAATCACCACTTAGGTATTATTGTGAACTCATTCCGAATTCATATTGGTGTTGTATCTACTGTATTCCAACTTCTCCATGGTTCATACCCTCCGATACTACTCATACATTCATCAAAATAAGCAAACAACACATAGAAAACAGAATTTGTCAAAAACAGAACAATCTGTAGTAATCTGGAAACTTCGTATACTTTTGTAACTCCAAAAATTCTGAACAATTAGGACAATCTAGAAAATTTGTATATCAATCTTGTGTAAAAACTTCAGATCAAAATCATATTCCAGTCAATTTCCAAAATTCCATAATAGTATTCAATCCGATAATAGTGAAACCTCAAAGGTAAAACTCAATTCATCACAAGAAGGTAGAGGAAAGAAACACCATATGAAGCTCACGGTACATCAAGATCATGCCAAATCAAGAACATGAGAGAGAGAGAGAGAGAGAGATCAAACACATAGCTATTGGTACACACCCTCCACCCCGAGGGTGAACTACTCCCTCCTCGACATGGAGAGCACCGCGATGATGAAGATTGCCACTGGTGATGGTTTCCCCCTCCGGCAGGGTGCCGGAACAGGCTCCCGATTGATTTTTCATGGCTGCAAAGGCTTGCGGCAGTGGAACTCCTGATCTAGGTTTCATTCTGGGGGTTTATGTATTTATAGGAATTTTTGGCGTCGGTTTCACGTCAGAGTTGGGCCACGAGTCAGCAACAAAGCAGGGGGCGCGCCTTAGGGAGGTGGGCGCATCCTCCACCCTTGTCGTTGAGTCGGGACTCTTTTGGCCCAACTCTTGTGCTTCGAGGTCTTCTTCTGGTCCATAAAAAATCACCATAAATTTTCAGCTTGTTTTGACTCCATTTGATATTACTTTTCTACAAAACTTAAAAACATCCAAAACAGATAATATAATAGCATGGAACAATAAAAATTATTGATATGTTGGAGACGTATCAATACAGTGTCCTAACCTCCACAGAGTGTATATAATCTATCGATAGCCGTGCCCGCGAATAAGGGCCCAGTTCGTGGTGGGTCACACTATGGGTCAATAGTAATGATAACCTGTTTAATAACAAACCGGGTTCAATGAGGAAAGAAGTTGGTGATGTGATCGCGAGAGGATCACAATGGTATCATGGATACCAAAGCTGGTTAATGTTTTTGGTGTTATGCGATAATCACGGGTAAGGATCAAGCTCCTTGTGGTCTTGTGGTCACTACGATATTGCTAATACCAGGCTTGATTTGATCCTGAGGTGATCGTGTGATGTCCATGATGGTAAGTGGTACATGTGGTGCTTACGAGATAACCCCGAGAAGAGTACGTGGAATCATGAAAATTCAAGCATACTACATCCTAGTATCATCCTGTTCGCATCATGAGTAATATGCCATGTTCATTTCGTATGGGTCTAGTTGTGTGATGATCAACATGTTCATGTGATGCCATGCCTATGTCTTTCTAGTGGTATCATGTTCATCTCTAATGTTTAACTTGTAAATGTCATGTTGTTGTTTGCCTTGACTGCTCTTGGTTGTTGTGAGCTTGCAAGTACATTCAATGTATTGACCTGGCATGTCATGCCAGTTTGCAGGTCATGCCTTGCCTGCTTGCTTGTTTGCCATGGATCCCAAGTATGCGAGCTAGGCTAAGCGTTCCAGCCAGAGTCCCTGCGGGGTGGAGTCCATCATCGTCGTGGTTCGTTGTTTTGCTACTACGTGTTGTTCTGCTGCTAGCATAGAGCAACCAAAGCTGGCATAGTGTCATCGTGCTGATGTAATTCCTTGTATCCATATCAATTGTAATAAAGAGCTGATTTGTTCTATGCCAAGTAGTGTCGTATTCCAGAAGACCTACCTCGATCTCTAGGATGGAATACGGGGCGTTCCGGTCTCTCTGAGCCGGGGTGCCACAAGTGTTGGTATCAAAGCAGGTCTGGCTGTAGGACGCCCTAGTCCGTGCGAACGTTAGAAAGCGGTAGCATAGAGTCTAGTCTGTTTGCCGCATTTGGTTGTTGCATTTGTTTGCTGCATAGCATGCATATAGACTTATTATATGTTCGCTAACAGTTAATATTGTTAGTGTAGGTGGCATTGGTTTCGATCCACTACCTGCACCCCTCCAGTCTTGCATACCTGCTCTTCGGTGTTTGGCGTCATCTCTGTCCTAGCAGAGTGATGATGAGGTACCAAGTGTTCCAGACACCATTTGCGGGTATCACATCCTTATCCTTCCGCCAGTCACCCTTATCTTTTTAGTGATAGCCATGTTTCTATCCCGAATCATGCCTTTCGACTCGCTGCTTCGGCAACCCTTACTGATCTTTGCTATCAAAAAAGGGCAATGCCAGCAAGCCCAGTTTTCCACCTCTATCCTACCATGTCACCCCATTCTTTGGACATGTATGGTTCCCTTCCGTATGCTTGATGAAAATGTGGTCATGACCTCCGTGTTCTGCCACATGATCACCAAGTCCGTCCTCACCCCTGCATCCGTCGAGATGTGATTGATGTTAAGCCAGTGTTTGGTGTAGCTTTTTTACAACAACTCCTCCCACACGAGAATTCACTGTCGTGCACATCGTCACAACATAATAGATCGCAATACTGGAGTTTCCGTGAGATTTGTGTGCTTAGGTATGCATGCATATTATTGTTGTGAGTAGCAGTAATATGTGGTATTGCTAGAATATAATATTTTTTGTATGCCTTGGGTGCTTTTGTTCTTGTCGTTTCTTTTGCTTCTTTCTTTGGGCCCTCGGTGTTGCCTTATTTTCCCCTTATTAAAGTTGCTTGTCAACCGACACCGGACCCGAAGAATCAGTGAGGAGACAAATACTTGGAAGCTCAGCTAAATAGTATGGAATTCTCAGCCGACTGCAATTGTATTGGGAATAACCGGTCTGAATAGAAAAGATATCCTGGCTTGATTATCAGCATCAAGACTACATTGGTGAGAAATCTTCATAGCAGTAATGATGAACTCAACCGGAAGATAAGTGGTGTGCAAGACCAACAGTATATTTTCGAGTCAAAGTACTCAACAAGAAGGATAGTCAAACAACCTTTTTCATATGAGCAATCAGCAGTAGAATATTAAAGGGAATATATATGGCATTCCGTCTGCATACCATAGTAAGAAGCTTCTGGTGTAAGCAACTCAGTCTTCCCTCGCAAGCTACCCGAGAAGCTTCCAATGCAAGGTTTGCTATCTTCTCGAGCACGATATGTGGATGACTTCTGGGTAAGATACTTCGTCTTCCTCAACAAGCTTCTGGCATAAAGTACCAAGTCTTCCCCAGCAAGTCTTTAAGGGGGGAAGCTTCTGAAGTACGATACCCAGTATTCCTCAACAAGCTGCCCTGATGAAAGCTTCAAGCACAAGCTGTTCAGTCTACCCCGGCAAGCATATGGCGGTGCATCCCAAGAATCAGATCCACAAAAGTTTGTTCAGAAACAAGAATCGGTCAAAACACAAGTCTGCCTCGGGAATCAGATTCTTTTTGTGATAGTGACCCTATGCGGTGAGCATACTACCAAGGTCTTGCAAGTCGCTCGAGCAATGACAACCATAGGAGTATTGTTAAAAGAAGGAAGCCAAATATACACCTCAGTGTGACAAAGGACTATGAAGATTGACGACAACAGTGAGCTTTGTACAAGTACCTGTGAACCAGGCATATGATCTTGATGAGCCCTTGTCTACTTTTCTCCGGTAACGGCACCACGCATGTGTTCTGAGATGTTTCTAGCCGTCCGAGGTGGATGTCGACTTTATTTCTCTCTATTCAACCACTGTCACGAATTTTGAGATGCTTTCCGGTCGTCTCGTGCAGCTATTGAGTTTCTTTTTGTGATAGTGACCCTATGCTCTGAGCTACTTTTCAACCGTCTTAGGGAACTGCCACTTTCTTCTTATCAACACGGTCTCATGTTCTGAGCTGCTTTTTAGCCATCTTAAGCCGTGGTTGAGTTATTTCAGTAATGTCCTAGATCTGAGTTGTAAAGACCGTTATGGTGGTTACTGATTTATTTGCCGACTTCTTGCAAGGGTTCGGATAATCATTTCCCTACGGTTAAAACTTGAGATACGATGAACCTGCCATTTTAACAATGTTACCATGTCAAGAGATGAGGATAAAAGTACGCCTGTCGAAATATTTACCCTGACAATACCTATGGTCCCACAAAGAATATATATATATATATATATATGGTTAAGCTCCTTCTAGCAAAGGATCCAGACAAGGAGACCAATTATAAGGGAGCAAGACCAGCAATATAGGACTTCATATCAAGGTAACCCGTTCAACCAACAGTATTTGATCAAAATTGTCAGTAGTAAATATCCAAGTCTGTCATGTCAGACCAAAGGCTAGCTCAACAGTTTGATTCCAGTGATCGTGTTAAAGCACCACACGACCTACTATCCACAGGAATATACTAATAAAAAGGAGTTATCAGGAGATTGAACGACAGTCTCCCAGCATGTTCGCTCGCATATGGGAATCAGTTAAAAGATAGCCTGTCGTGAACAAGATTCTTCGGCTAGGACCACCGTCAGCCAAGTCTGTGGGTACTATTGATATAACATCGTACTCCTTTATGTCGATCACGACCGACGATAGTCAATTCTTTGGTATGGATTTGATGCTCAAGACAGTGGTGCTAGTGTAAGCATGGAGTATGAGGTAAGACCTGTCAAAATGAGGATACATTGACGCAAACCACCCCAGAGCAAGGCAGTTAAGTTATAGGAAAAATTAGTGGGAACAACACATAAAGGGGAAAAAAGGACACCCGAGTTGGAGACGGTTTCCTTAAAGTCAGATATATTCATACTTGTTCCCTGAGCAACCAAATCTTGAGGACGAGATTTCTTTAAGGGGGAAAGGTTTGTCACACCCTGATTTTTGGCCCTTTCTTTTCTTTTGATTTTCTTTAGATTTTGGATTTGGATTGCTTTTCTGTGGCTATGTGGTCTTGAAACCTGGAGAGATCACTTTTGATTTCTCTCCCAAGTGGCTTGCCATCCTAATATCCATCCCTAGACCTTGGCATTTCCATCTTGGACCAACCCCAATATTCTTTTAATGGGAATATTCCCTTTTCCATTAAAGGAATAATGCTATTTGCCCTAGGTTGTGAAGCAACCTACTTCTATGTCATCCATAAAATTCCCAAATAATTGTCATAATATTTTTGGGTCATATCTTCCTCAAATATGGCAAAACTTTTCCTTGCCAGGTTCAAAAATACTCCTCCAATAATTATTTTCCTATTATGCTCTAAATGGCACTTTGTGAAGGAAGTGCTATTTATATTTGCTTGATTGACCCCAAAATTTTTGTACACCTTTTCCTATCCATATAATTATCTCATGTCCAATTTCAAGTCAACTTGCCTAGTAAATATTTTTCAGCTAAATTCCAAAGTTTCTGTCCAGAGAGGAACTTTGTGAAGGAGGTCCAAGCTAGGCATATTGAAATGAGTTGAAACTTTTCCACAACCTTCATATGATCAAATCATAGCTCTCCTACAAATTTGAGCTCATGAAACCTCTCCAAGTGAGATCACCATTAAATCTTGGTTTCTGGTCAGGTTTTCAGTTTGTGAAGCAACTATATTTTATATTGTTTCATTATTGCTGAACATTTTCCAGGACCTTCTCCTATCCATATAACTCATCTCTACCAAATTTGGGCACATTTAATTAAGCCATTTCCCTCAAGAATTTTCCTAAGAATTTGTCCAAAGGGATGCTTTGTGAAGCAAGTACTATTTTGGTGTATCCAAATGGTATGAAACTTTTATAGAGTCTTCATATGCCCAAATAACTCATCTACACCAAATTTCAGCTTAAGACAATCATTTATGTGAGTGTTACTTCCTCATTTCCAAATCTGGTCAGTAGGGCACTTTCTACAGCAAGTGCTATCTAAACCCCTCTTCTTGAGATGAAACCATGCCATCTTAATCACCTTAGGGAGTGATCAACACCAGTTAAAGCTCATCCTTCATCTCCAAGTATCTGCTCCACAGCAAACTCCAAACACCTTGTTGTTCCCTTGTATTCTTACTGTCTGTGGTCACACTAGTGAGCACTATGCTTGGTTCTATCTTTCTTGGCTTTCTTCACTGCTCACCCTATCTACTGGACCCGATCGGCCGAGCTTAGTCACCATGCACGCGTTGGTGCACGCGTTGACCGTGCTACTGGCATAATAGTGTGCGCGCTCTACTGCCGTTGGCCGCGTCCAGGGAATCTTCTAGCTCCGGCCCCTCCCCCTCTCGTTATTCCCTCGCACCACAGTATGTCTAGCAGGTTCCTCTCGTCGTCGCCCTTCGCCCCGAACCTCTGTCGTTGCCCTCCGTCAGCTTCCTCGTCGGCGCTAGCAGCCGCGTACCCATGGGCGAATAGTGGCCGACCGGCTCTGTTCGCGCCTCAGCTTCTTCCTCCCCGTGCTCCTGGCATCGTCTACTGCATGTGACCTCCCTTGTTCCTTCCCGTCGCCTACCATCGAGCGAGATCATCCGCCCAAGCATATGCGGGCACGCCCGAGCTGTGGCCCCACATCCGCGGTCACCCCCTCGGTGTTCAGCAATAAGTATCCCCTCCCGAGCTTTCCTGACCTCACCAAGCTCCTCTCCACTCTACCCCACCCCTCTCTATACTCGCACCCGAGCGCTAGGAGCTCCACAGCCCGCCCATTGCCGCCATGCCCGCCGTTTTTGACCGGCTAAATTTGTGACCACTTGAGCCCCATTCTCCGTCCTAGCATCACACTACAAAAAAAGACACATCCGTGACATTTTGGGCCGAATGAATTTTTTTTTTCTTTCATACTTATGACACTTCTATGACGATAATTGTGACAAAACCCGGTATCATCATAGATGTGCTGGGCTCCTACTTCTGTGACAAAAAATCATGACAGAAAATGGGCTTTTCATCCTGGGTGTGCCGGAGACGTAGTTGCATGACATTCTTTGGGTCGTCCATGACGGAAAAAACCATGGTAGGCGAGGAAAATTTCGGGGAGTTCCCGGTTATGATGGGTGGTCAGGGGCTGAGTGATGCACGTTTCTCTCGTACACGTACACGCGTGTGTGCGAGGCATTGGGCTCTAACTGAACTCTAGCAAGGCGTTGGGCTCTAACTGAACCCGAGCGATTGCACTAGCGATGTTACTAAACCCGAGTGATATCTTCGCTACTGCTGCTAACTGAAGCCGATCGAACCTTGCTGCCTCCTTTCCTTGATGAACAGTGAGCGTTGTTACGGGGCTTTAGATGAACAGTTTTGGGTGGGGTGGATGAACATGACCCCATGGTGTTGCCTCTAGATGAACATGACCCCGATCGAGCCGGTTGGGGCTGGATGAACGGGACCCCGTGGAGGGCTGGATGAACAGGACGACCCCGTGGAGGGCTGGTTGAATAGTAGCCGGTGGAGGGCTGGATGAATAGTAGCCCGTAGAGGGGTGGTTGAACAGGACCCCGTGGAGATGGCTGGTTGAACAGTAGCCGATGGAGTAGCGCGCGGTGTAGGCTGGATGAACAGGAGCCCGTGGATGAACAGTCGCAGGTGGAGGCTGGAGGAGGTTGACGGTGGATGAACAGTAGCCCGTGGAGGCTGGAGGAGGTCGACGGTGGAGATGAACAATATCCCGAGGAGTCCCGTTTTGCGGTACGCCACACCCCCTCCTGATGAACAGGACCCCCATCTCGACCGTAGCACTCCAACACAAGTCCGTTTCCTCTGTTTTGCGGTACGCCACACCCCTCCCGATCAACAGGACCCTGTTTCGACCGTAGGAGGGCCAACAGAAGTCTAATTCCTCCGTTTTGCGGTACGCCAGACCCCTCCCGATGAACGGGATCCCGTTTCAAACATGGCCGGTCGAACACAAGGCTGTTTCCTCCGTTCTGTGGTACGCAAGGCCTCATTTCCATCGGCTGTTCCATCCAAGCTGATTGGCTCCCACGCATTCTGTTGCCTCCCGATGAACACGACGCATTCCGCTGCCTCCCCATGAACACGACGACGACGCAGTTTCTCCGTTCCAACCCAGCCATGTACACGAGCCCTGGCCGTACATATGCGCTAGTAGGCATTCGAGACCCCGCCCGTATGTACGTACGTGGCCGTATTTACTTTCTTGCACCCTGGCCATTATACGTACGTGTACATGCTACGTGCGCGCCTCTACTACGACACGTGTGCGCCTCTACATCGACTAGTATGTATGTACACGTTCGCGACCAGAATGACAATGCTACATACGCTTCGACCAGGTGGGTCCTGACTGTCACACACTTCCTTGCATGCGAAGATGTAGCTGGTGGGTCCCAGCAGTCAGGGGGCGAATCATTTTTTTCCCCGTAATATGGACGCACTTCCTTGCGTGCGAAGATGTAGCTGGTGGGTCCCAGCAGTCAGGGGGAAACGTTTTTTTCATGAAATATGGTGGCCCGTCTGGTGGGTCCCTGCTGTCAGGTGGATGAATAATTATTTTGCACGTAATAAGAAGGCACTTCCTTGCGGCCACCATGGACCCAGCTGTCAGCCTCTCCACTTACAGTTCTCTTCCTATGGAAGTCGTTCCTTGACCATGTTGACCACGCCGTGCCGAGAGAACCAGGGCGGTGGACGACAGCGAGGCCTAGGAAGGGGACAACATGGAGCCGGGGAAGACACGGCAGTGGAAGCCCACGCTGAGAGGAGTACAAGGGTTCATTGGTTCGGCTGTGGTGTGATGCGGCCGTTGGTACAGAATAACAGGGGTTGGGTGAGTAGAGGGATGTCCTGGCCAGCGGTGGGAGTAGTAGGGGGCGGTGAGGCCTGCGCGGCAGCACAGCCGACCACGGGAGGCGGGAGCACGCGGTCCCGCCGGCGCTGGATTTGGCGGCTGGAGCAAGAAGATCAGAGATTGAATAAACATGATGGTCGTTGGATTGACATCCAGCGGTTACATCTGCTAGAATCGTTTGTTGACATATATAATAACTAAAAAAAGCTTGCATACGCGTCAACTTAATAGGCCCACAAGTCAGACCATTCCCTCTTTTTTAATAATTTATATATAGCTCATTGCAACTTCTTATGCAATTTATTGCAGTCCATTTTTTGTTGGCCAGGGCCAGGATTAAAAATTTAAACAGAATTTTGCATATTTCTGTGGGTTCCAAACTATTTTTATACCGAATTGTCGAGCCATATTTAAAGTACTCAGAAGATATATTTAAATTAGCTTAAAGCCTAGTGAAATAGGAATCCGAAAATGTGTTCAGAAATTATAAAGTAATTGCCAATTTGTCATCTGTTTTTATATTTACAACCCATTTCATTTTACTTTCAAGATTTGCAGGCGTCTTAAAAGAGTTGCAGCCCATCAGGGCATAGAAAAATAAGTAGGCCTCGATTGAGTATTCTTCAGAAAAAAATAAACTGGGCTCATTTTCACAAAGAAAAATAGCTGGGTTGGTCATATGGTGAACATAAAATATAAGCCTCGGCTAGACGGGCCACAACCTAGTTGAAACCCTGCTCCATCTCAACAATAAAAAAAGTACTTCTCGGGCAGCTATGTCCCAGGTGTCAACTGATCTTGCGCTGTTCTCTTATCTATTGACTATATACGCTCACAATGTCGTGGGTCCTAGATGTCAAGAAACCACTAGGAGGAAGCATTTTCTTTTTCCATAAGCTGACATGGTGGGCCCCTACTGTCATCCTCTCCATGTACTTTTGCCGATTCCTGTTGTTTGTTGACCATGTTAACAACACGAGAGGGCGGCGCCGCGGCGAGCGCACCAAAGTGCACAAAGGACGACGGCGAGGCCTTGGACGTCAGCGTTAACGATTTAGGAGACGGTGGGGCGGCAATGCGTGCGCTGAGGTGCAGCTAGCCGTGGGAGGCGGAAGCAGGCGGCCCCGCTGTGCTGGTTTGGTTTTGGCGGCTTGAGGAAGACAGGACTAAAGAAACATGGCAGACTGTAAAAGCAGCAAGAGTACTTAACAACCTTAACTGAAACCAGCAGGGGCACTTAACAACCATAGCTGAAAGCAGTATGAGTACTTATACAGGTTCAACCGTATAATGCACGCCTTGAATAGTGCTACTTTGCCTATAGTTAACCAAGGGTGAGGCCTCCACGCCCCAGGACAAGGCCCAGGCACCACCCCGCGCATCCACAACCTTCTGAAAGTGGCTTCATCTCGCAATGTGGTCAATAAATAGGATATTCGCTTTAGAGCCATGGAAAAGCAGGAACATAATCTTCTGTCCTATTCTCCAAGATGGACGGGTCTTCATTATTTGAGACCACTCATGAATAAGTATCTTTTCACCTCCAAGGGGAATGGAGTAGGTCAACATAAACATCATGTTGTGACCAAGCGCAAGTCTGACCCGACCATGGTCAGGCATCTGTATAGGAACAATAGAACTGGGCAGTTTCTGTTTCAAGAAGATCACAGCTGTAAAACTGTGTATAAGCAATAGTTTATGAACAACATATATAACAGAAAATAGCTCGTACCATAAGTTTCTCGACACAGTTGGACCTGTTCAACGAGTGCAGCAGTGGCACACATATCCCATGTGGCCTCCCAGCATTGAAATGCCCCACAAGGACCTCAAGACGATCAATAAAGTGTAGGAACTTGTGGATGTCGTCCCAGTCAACTTCAGTGCCATCAGTAACAGCTGAGTTCTTAAAGAATAACAAACAAGCAGCCTGCTTAACTCTGAAAAAACCTACACATGCCACCAATTATAAGAAAATATTAGTTAGAAGTAGCATCTTCGTGAGAGATTCGTTGCTACTTCTAAAGTTGAATTGTGATTAGTTAGACAGAATATGTGGATTAAGAAGTAATCGGGGCAACAAGCAAGAACCAAATACAAAACTAACATGGATGAACAATTGGAACGACAACGGGGTGGAAAATCACAGTGAAGATGAGACCAGGTTCTGCTATTTCCATCAACATTCGTGCGGCGACTTTCAGTCTATAACACTTGAGAAAGTTTATCCAAGTTCGGCCATAAAAAAGCAGTGATCTTCTTGGTTCATGAACCCAACTCAGAACTTATATCCATGGCTTGTCTTCGCTGTGACCATTAAACTGGTGTATTCAGTTATGGCAAGGCCGAGCATCTTGAGTACATGTGTTCTGGTAGAGCAAATAATGCACTGTAGGAAAAATAATATGATAACACAATGTATTCCCTATCCAAATCTAGAAATAATTTCCTCCTTCGCGTCAGTGTTGACCATCGTACTAGTACCTTTTATCCGAATATAGCAATCCAAATTTCAAAATTACTCGACAGCATGTTAAAAAAACCCACCCTCCCGGATAGAAAAGAGGATTCTAGGAACATACTGTGCGCATTTTAAAACTCTGTGTTAGGATGAGAAGGAATAAGTGTGGTGTCTCGCCGACGGCGCAGAAACCTGTAGGGTCCTCGAACTTTGGGCACTGCAAATGAAACACACTAGATTCAATAGGAAGAAAAATGCATCAATGGTGGCGGCTACCATCCTAGGATTACCCGCGACCAAGGGACTTGGATTTATCGGGGATGGATGAAGAATTTGTACCTGGTTCTCCATGAGAAAACCCTATGCAATCGCCGAGAGGGGGTTTTCTCTGAACAAGCAGACGAGGGAGAAGGGGATTCAGGCCCAGTGAAATATTGCCGCTTCGTCCATCCAGCTTAATACTAAAGCTGGAAAGGTGGGGGGTTTTGTGATTTGATGGCTCATTGGGCATTACTGTGGCGCTACGACTGGGGTGTGTCTACCATGCAGTTGTGCACTCTAATTGGTGCATATGGCATGTGGACCCCGTTGCCAAATGCCCCACATATTAGCGAAAGGAAGTAGAGAGACAGGAGTAACTAGTTACACATAAATATATTCTTGACAGAGATATACTCCCTCTGTAAAGAAATATAAAAATCTTTTATATCACAACTTTATACATCAGAAAAATCAAGGGGAATATATATATCATATACAGTATAATTATCAAAAACAAAGTTTTTTTAATATTAACACAGTATAGACGAGTTGGTGGTGATGGTGTGCCTGCCATCCTGCAATATAGGCCGTCTGATTTATATCTGACGGATAGGAAGGAAACTATGCCAATTTTGCAAAAAGGTACCCACACACCTCTCCACATTTGCAAATAAGGCCTTCCCTCATTCAAACTTTTCTCTCACAAGATAAAGTACTCATACAAATGTATCTTGATGTTACGTGCAACGCACGGTCATTATGGGGGTTCAGCTGAGAATATAATACTCAGACATGCTCACGGTTCTGGAGTTTGGGCCACAGGCCCACCCTGCATGTTTGGCGGCCCATGTGTTCTACCTCAGCGCTTTTCATATTGCAAGCGATCGGTACGGTGCTGGTTTTAGATGTTGTCGCAAGGCGAATACACAAAATTGAATAAAGCACGACAATTGTTGGAATGAAATCGAACGACAGTTCCTAACGAGCAATGAGAGTTGCAATTCTATCAACGATATACCATGTGATAAATAATACTACCGTACTACTTATACACACAGGACACTTGTTTCACCATGCCAGATTATTACATCAAAATCTCTCAGAGGATAGATCAGTTCAGCAGTTGTGTGCTGCTACTGAAGAATTTCAAAGTTGATTTGGGCCATCTCTCCTTGCCGAGAAAGCTTGATTTTGACATCATCCCCTACCGCAAGATATGATTTAGATTTGAACCTCGACCATCCTTCAGCATCAATCATCATGTGACCATACTTTGTACTTACAGTATATTGAGCAGGTTCATTCACACCAAGGTTGTGCATGGTAAGAGAAACTTGGCCACGGTAGCTCGGATTGTTGAATGACTCCCTCGTTGCTCTAGGAATTCTCTGTTTGCAAACAAGAAGACATACACAAACAGTTAGATCAACACAGTGAATCATGTGAAACAACATTGAAAGAAAAAAGAACGAAGTACTTGGGCGGCCAATGCTTACCAAGAAGGTGGACATGTCGGTTTTTGTAAGGACTTTGGTATATGAAGTGCAAACTGTAGCCCAGACTGTTGCCGGTGCAACTGCTCGTTCGGTTAACACTACACGGGCCGGAGCAGATGCAAGTGCAAGTGTTGGTGCAGGTGCCGAAGCCATTGCTGGTGCCCATGCCGGTGCGACTGGTAGTGCCGCTGCTGCTGTCGGAGATGGTGCTCCTTGTAGAGCTGGTGCCGGTGTCGGAGCAGGTGCCGGTGTCGATGCCCGATCCTCTGGTAGATCAGCCTGATCCACTGACGCGGTTGGTGCCCAATCCTCAGTTGGATCAGACTAAGTTGTTGCCGCTATTAGTGCTAGAGCAACTGCCGATGCTCGATCCGTTGCTGAAGGTGGTACCGATGTGCGAGATAGCGACGATCGTGCCTGGTCTGCTATGATCAACTTTCTAACTTAACTAGGCTCCGTGACCGTGATCTAGTTTTTTTCTTCATTTATTTTAAACATGAGAAGGACTAATTGTGGCATTTTTGTTAAACCAAACTGAAGTTCATCATAGGGATTCAACTTTTACTCAGACAATAGACTGATCCAATTTTTTCCAGTAATATAAGTGATGGACAGTGTCTGCATTACAGACACGACATAAGAAGTGAAACCTGCAAAAATAGCCATCGTAGAGCAAACCAAAAAGTTTATTCTGTGATGAATGTCACATGGCAAAACCTGCATCGTAAAATTACAGGAAAAGAAAGAAAACATGACATTAAATCAATAAGATTTAGATAGTAAATCAACAAGATTTACTTGATGTGACATGAGGGAATCCTTACCAGGAAATCACTATGTTGAAGTACTAAACAGAAGATTGATCGTCCAACTACGGTTGGCATGTAGGGCCCCCGCCTACTCCCACAAGCAGGACAGTCCAAAGGTCGTGACAAATTGTATGGACCGAACATCCATGGGACTGGAAATCCTGGTGGGTGCGATAAACCCTGCAACGCATACATATATTGGAGTGTAACCATAATTGATAAACCATCCTCACAAAAAAGATGATCTGGATACTTCAAAATATACAGACTGAATTGAGTGGATAGACATTAACATAGACTGTTCTCAAGACTCGCCACACACCAAAAGCGGCAGTGCTAAACAATACATGGTTCACAAACACAAATCAAGTACTGAACAATAGTACTTACTGCAGACAAGAAAAGTTGCACTAATTAAACTCTGCAGACTATTTCTTGCCACCGACCTATGGGATGAACCCCGCATAACTGACTAGGCCATGGACTTCGTGAGAGATGTCTACCTGCACCATCACCATATCGTCAACCTTGGAGAACCTAACAGAGTGGTCTTTCCACTCATAAACATGATGACGAACACATGCCGCATCAGATTTGTCGAGAAGCTTTACAAGAACCACACCCTTCGTAATCGAAGGCACAAACAGGAAATTGTTGTGGTCAAGTACAGCCTCAAGAACACGCCTGACAACAATGCTACAGGAAAACACTAGTTCAGGACACGTGGCGACAAGGACACAACAGCTGGATAGTTTAGCAGTAGAACTCATCCTCGGGTCTTCCAGTTCACACGGCATGACTTTGAGAACTTCATCTCCACCTCGGACCTGGTTCTAATTCAAACAGAAACCATATTTTATTACTATCTTCGTTCAGAAATATAAGATGATTTTCGACATTATACTCCATATATTACTACATATACGCATAGAAATGAGTGAAGAAAGACACTAGAACATGTATTCAAAGGCATGAGAGCAGAGGGATTACTTGCAATATCCATAACACAAGTTACTGAGGCAGATATACCCTCTTCAAAGGTAGCATTGATGTTCATAAAGTACTCCCTCCGTCCCAAAATTCTTGTCTTAGATTTGTCTAGATACGGATGTATCAAGTCACATTTTAGTATTAGATACATCCATATCTAGACAAATCTAAGACAAGAACTTTGGGATGGAGGGAATAGTTGAAAGTAATCTATAAGAAATTAGTGTCAACCTCTCGCATGTTTTGGTCAAAAGAGGAATTTAGAACCGTCATTTGGCACACAAAAATCACATGCAAGATCACCCAGAAAGTTGTACTACTAGTACTAGTACTGCATGTTAGATGAAAAAACACGATCAAGATTGAGAAAAAGATCGTTAAAAAGAGATATTACCTGGACTTGCTTAATGAGGGATCCCGGAGAGGGGGGCTTGGACAGGGCGATGGCTTTGAGCTTGTCTGCGGTAGTCTGAGCGTGGTGCTTGTGCTTCTTCGTACCATGAGCCTTGACGGTTTTGGCCAGAGCCATAGACATCATGTCGGCCGGTGCTCCAGCGTCCATCCAAGAGAGAAAGCTGAGAGAGAAGAGTGAAATGAGGACTGAGATGACGGAGAAGCAAAGCGAGTGGGGGTTTTCTTCAAGAGAGGAAGCTGAGAGAGAAGAATGAAATGATGGATGCTTCCTCCGTCCAACTTACTGCAGGAAAGGAGGGGGTTTTGTGATTTCACGGCTCATTGGGCATTACTACGGTGCTACGATCGGGGTAGTCTACCATCACTCTACCATCACTCTACCCAGAAAGTACCTCTGCTTCTCAAGGCGCATGAACTTGGTGATGCAGGGTGCAACCTCCCACAGAGCCCGCTCCCGGTCGACGGGAGCCAGTTCGTCAAAGACATCGTCCAATGGCACAAATGGATTTCGGTGACGGAGCCCTGAAAGTATTCGCCCGGCAACAGCGACGGCAGCCCACAACCCCTCCTTGTCCAGCTCTGCCCCCACCATCGTGCAGAGATGGCTTGGCTCCTCGGAGATATAGGTGAAGAAGGAGACCAGGTCAAGAAGCCGCAGCTCATTGAACTCGATGGGGTCGTCGAACGGGTTTAGCCCGACGGCCGGCATGGTCGCGCTGCCACAATGGTAGGCATCGGTGATAACCCACAAGTGTAGGGGATCGCAACAGTTTTCGATAAGTAAGAGTGCCGAACCCAACGAGGAGCTAAAGGTAGAATAAATATTCCCTCAAGTTCTATCGACCATCGATACAACTCTACGCACGCTTGACGTTCGCTTTACCTAGAACAAGTATGAAACTAGAAGTACTTTGTAGGTGTGAAAGGCTAGGTTTGCAAGACAATAAAGAGCATGTAAACATAAACTAGGGGCTGTTTTAGATAAAGATGCAATAAAGTAAATATTAGTAGAGAGTTTTTTGTTACGAGAAAATTATTTGTCCAAGGCAATCGATAACTAGACCGGTAATCATTGTTGCAATTCTATTTGAGGGAGAGGCATAAGCTAACATACTTTCTCTACTTGGATCATATGCACTTATGATTGGAACTCTAGCAAGCGTCTGCAACTACTAAAGATTCATTAAGGTAAAACCCAACCATAGCATTAAAGTATCAAGTCCCCTTTTATCCCATACGCAAACAACCTACTTACTCGGGTTTGTGTTTCAGTCACTCACGCAACCCACCATAAGAAAATCATAAACATATTGCAAACCCTACAGCGGGAATCCCTCACGCTTGCGCAACACGAAGGGCACAATAGGACAGCACCAATAATAAAACATGCAACTCAAACTAATCACGATCATCAATTAACCCATAGGACAAAACGGATCTACTCAAACATCATAAGATAGCCATACATCATTGGGGAATAATATATAGCGTTGAGCACCATGTTTAAGTAGAGATTACAGCGGGTAAGAGAGAGGTTACACTGCTGCATAGAGGAAGGAAGAGTTGGTGATGAAGGCGGTGAAGTTGTTGGTGAAGATTGTGGTGATGATGATGGCCCCCGGCAGCGCTCCGGCGCCACCGGAAGCAAGGGGGAGAGAGCCCCCCTTCTTCTTCTCCTTCCTTGACCTCCTCCCTCGATGGGAGAAGGGTTTCCCCTCTGGTCGTTGGCTCCCATGGCTCGGGAGGGGTGAGAGCCCCTCCGAGATTGGATCTATATCTCTGTTTCTGCGTTCCCAGATTCTACCCCTTCACCATTTCTTAAATATCCGGAGATCCGTAACTCCGATTGGGGTGAATCTTTCACCCAGATTTTTCTCATAAAATTAGCTTTCTTGCGGCAAAAGTAGAGCCTCGACCGCCTTACGGGTGGCCCACAAGAGACCAGGGCACGCCCAGGGGTAGGGGGCGCGCCCCCCTATCTTGTGGCCACCCCGGACACTGTTTCGCATTGATTTTACTTCCCAAAAATCATAAATATTCCAAAAAAATCTCCATCCATTTTTATCCCGTTTGGACTCCGTTTGATATTGGGTTTCTGCGAAACAAAAAACATGCAACAGACATGAACTGGCACTGGGCACTGGATCAATATGTTAGTCCCAAAAAATAGTATAAAAAGTTACCAAAAGTATATGAAAGTTGAAGAATATTGGCATGGAACAATCAAAAATTATAGATACGACGGAGACGTATCAATCGGCGCAGCTGCAACACGTGCGTGGCAACTTGGTCCACCAAGTGGCTGAGGCGATCCTGGACCTCGTCACGATCGGCCCGCTCGCGCTCCAGCCGGCTCCCCTGACGGCCTATCGTATCTCCCACTTTTTGCAGCAATGCCACCGACGCCTCGAGCATCTTTGTGGTGGACGCCTGCTGCTTTTGAAGCTCTGTGAACTCCCACACATAACGGAGGAGCATGGCACTCCTCTCCCCCCTTGAGCTCACGGACCTACACGTCCTTGGCCCTGAGCTCCGCATCCTTGGCCTGGAGCTGCGGTGTTAGGCGCCTCACCTCGGACTCCATGATCTGCTGCGCCGCCATGGCACCAGGTAGAAGCAATAGGGAGAGGAAGCAAAGGGGGCAAAATGTCTGAAAGGCAATTCAATCTACAGGAAGGCAGAGGGAGCCAGCCGAGGAGCGGGGAATCTTTATGGTTTTCACCATGGGAAAACACCAGTCGACGACCTCTCACATCAGCGAGCAGTGGGTTTTACAGGCGGAGTCATCTCATGACTAATTGCTGCCGTGCCTGCTCCCGTCAATCAAAAAACTAAAAATCCTGCCACGCCTGCTCCCGTCAATAAAAAAATTAAAAATCCTGCCGCACCCAAACACCAGAGCAACGCCGCGGTGGATATTTAAATTTACCTACTGGCAAGGATATAAAAAGGGGAGAAAACTAAATGTGGCGGCGGCCTAGCTTGTCAGGACCCCGACTCAATGCCACATCGATCTAGCATGTAACACCTCATATCACTTTGCGACCTCACGCACGGTATTCCCACGGGTGTCGCCTTACCTTTTCCCGGGACCGTTTGCGCCTTTTGGCACACGTATATGATAGCGTCGCTAGCATCCATATGATAAGGAGCCCGGGCTGACATGGCTAGTCGTAAACCCAAAGTGGCACAGACTTACAGGGACAGGCATCCATGACCCAGCATCGAACGTGTCGGTCATCAGCGAGTGAATCCAGGCTGTAGCACTGGGCTAGCAGGACTCCGGTGAACCGGGCTGTAGCGGGCTAACATGACTCCAGTATTCATCGCGTGACATTTCCCCGAAGGGACAGACACAGGAACGAAGAAGGACACATGCCGGCCAGCCTAAGTGTTCCGGAGCAGTAGCAGGCTACCATGGCTCGGTGGAGACACTAGGAGACATTTCCCGGTAAGAGAGGCTACTAAATATAAACAACTAGATAGTCAGATCCCACACATACAAAGCATTTCAATAACATACACACAATATGCTCGATATGTGCAAATACAACATGGCATCACAACATGACTCTACAACTCGAGTATTTTATTAGGCTCCGAGGAGCGAGATATTACAAACAGGGGTCTCATGACCCGACAATCAGAGCATACAAGTCAAAGCACAAGCGGAAGCTTAACATGTCTGAGTACAGACAACTATAAATGAAAAAGGCTGAGAAGCCTGACTGTCTACCAGATCCTGCCGAGGGCACAAGATCGTAGCTGAGGTAACAAGCTAAACGTCGAAGTCCACGTGGAACTACTAGCGAGACCAAAGTCTCTCTGCAAAACATAAAATAGGCAAACGTGAGTACAAATGTACCCAGCAAGACTTACATCAGAACTAACTACATATGCATCATTATCAACAAAGGGGATGGTGGAGTTTAACTGCAGCAAGCCAGCTTTGACTCGGTGGCTAACCTAAACTACGACTGCAAGTAACTCTTTTGAGGTGGCGCACACGAGTCCACATATTCACCAACCAATACACCACTATGGAACCGCTCCCGTCTCCCTACGAGAACGCCATCCATAGCACTCACGCTTATCTTGCGTATTTTAGAGTATCCACTTTCACTTGTCTATCAACTGATATAGCAACCCAGAAGTCCTTTAGCGCGGACACGGCTATTCGAATAGATGATGTTAACCCTGCAGGGGTGTACTTCTTCATACATGTTTCCACCACTTAGCGTCTGCACACGACATGTGCTCGGCAGACTTCAAGCGAAAGCCGACGTGGGTGTAGACCACGACCTACCTAAACACTCAAGTCTCTAGTCCAGGTTTATCGCCTATTCGGGTTCCATCCATGAGGAGATCCGGCCGGAGTTTCGCTCACAGCCCCAAATGATGTGAACAGGGTTCCGTGACACCAAACGGGTGCCCGGTATACCCGGCCACGTGCCTACCGCATCACAACCAACCCCTCCGGTCAGCGTTGTGCACGGCCTCCAGCATACTACAAACACCAGAAACTACTTGCAACTCCTAGACAGAGGACTTGGGTGAATAAGAAGTCGAGCGGGGTCATATTTCAGGGCCCAATATATGGTAGTAGCTGAATCATGGATCACAAACACAGAACTCAGTTCCTAAGGACGGCTTCAATGAGACAACCCACCATGTACTCCTACATGGCCTCTCACCGTTACCTTTTACCAAATCGTGTTCACACACTTAGCTCACACACAGTAGGGCATGTTCACACACCTCTAATTCATCCCCGATGAATCAGACCTGACTCAACTCTAAGCAGTAGCAGGCATGACAAACAAACATGAACGAGTAGGCACAACAGGGCTCAAGCAACTCCTACTCATACTAGTGGGTTTCATCTATTTACTGTGGCAATGACAGGTCATGCAGAGGATAAAGGGGTTCAGCTACCGCAGCAAGTAACAAATGACTCGTTGTTGTCCTAATGCAGTAAAAGAGAGCAGGGCGAGAGAGTAGGATTGTATCGGAATGAACAAGGGGGTTTTGCTTGCCTGGCACTTCTGAAGATAGTATAGCTCTTCATCAGTGTCGTCGATCACGTCGTCGGTACATCGTCTACTGAGAGGGGACAAACACCGGCAACACAGAAAAGAACACAATCAATGCAATGCACAATATGATGCATGATCATGGCATGGCAAAATGAGTGTGTTGGGCTAATGCATCTAGCAACAAGTTAAATGGGGTTGGTTTGAATACAAGATTCAAATTCAAACTCCATATGTGAGAGTTTAAATGCCATTTATTTGTTTTGTCCAAGACAGAGGACAAACATTGTTCAAACATGCATGAAAATGGTACAGATGGATTCCTTGAATTTTTCTGATAATTTTTCATATATAACTTATTTCATTTGGAGTTACAGATTAATTTCTATGATTTTTAGAAGTTTAGGATATTTTCTGGATTTTCTGAATTATTTTAAATCCAGAAAGAAATAATTGCGTCAGCCTGACGCCAGCATGATGTCAGCGAGTCAACGGCCAGGTCTAGGTCAAACCTGACGTGCGGGGTCCACACGTCAGTGACACAGGAATTAATCCCGGTCAAACCCAGCGCTGACTGGGGTTTGACCAGGGGTGGGGCCCACTGTCAGTGGCTGTAGGTTGTTTAACTAGCTGGGTTAGCTCCTAATGACGGAGCCACGTCAGCTCCCGCCGGAGTTTCGCTGGCGACGACCTAAACTATGGCGGAGACGCACCGGGGTGGCTCGGGTTTCGTCTATACTGCACCGTTCAGTGCGCCCTTTGGCCCTACGGAGAGCTGGCGCGATGGCGCGTCGGATGGTCGTGGTCTCCGAGCCTGGGGTGGCCGGAGTCGACGGCGGCGAGCTCGGTTGCGGCCGCTGGAGCTCGGGTGAGACACGGGCGACCACTAGAGGGCACGGGAGGGCGAGTTGCGGCATGCAACGGGCTCATGGAGACGTTCTGAGCACGATGGTGTACTCGGGTGGGAGCTCCAGTGGCTGCAGTGACGGCGGCGACGAGGTCAGTGGCGGCCGGAGTTCGGCCGGGACGTAGCTATGGCCTAGAGCTCGCAAACGCGAGGGGAAAGAGAGGGGTTCTGCACGGAGGCTCACAGCAAGGTCGATGAGCAGCTCGGTGGTCTCGGGGAGGCGTCGGAGGCGGCGAATCGACAAGCGGCATCCGGCGGCCGTGCGTGAAGAAGACGGCTCGATGACGGCGATGCAGGGCGTCCGAGGTCGCTTGACTCAGCGAAGAGGATGAGGGCGAGGTAGCCGAGCTACTGGGCACACCGACGGGTCGAGGGGGAGGCTCTGGGTGCGGCAACGGCGAGCGGCGGCGATGAGCTCTGCTCGGGCTGCGCGAGAGAGAGAGCAGAGGAGGGGGAAGGGGTCGAGAGAGAGCAGAGAGCGAGGGGAGAGACAGAGGGGGCTACGGGCGTATCCAGACGCGTCGGGGCGCCTCGGTGGCAAGCAGGAGGTGGCCAGGGCGGCGTCGGCGCTCGCCACTGAGCTGCTTCGGTGCGAGGGGAGGAAGACGACAGGAAAAGGGTGGGCTGGGCCGCGCTGGGCCGGTCCTGTTGGGCTACCAGGTGGGCTTCACAGGTAAGTCGCCAGGTATGTGCTCTGTTTTAATTCCTGTTTATGTTTTCTAATTTTTTTTAAATTTGTTTTGCCACTATTTTGAATTTAAAAAATAATTCAAACAATGCCAAAAACTCCTCTGAATATTTTTGTTTTGCTAGATGGACTTTTCCAAAAGCTCATAAAATATTTCAGGGGTATTTGAAATTATATTCTAATTATATGAATATAATTCAAATTCAAATAGCTAATGATTTAAATTCAAGTCTCAAGATTAAATCCTTAAAAATGTTCAATATTTTGGTTGGGACCAGAACCCTTTGCCAAAATTATCAAACATTTAAGAAGAGCATTTTGGAACAATGAATGAGATTTTAGGGTTTTTGCCCTTCTTTTATTTAGGGTTTTGAGGCTTCCAAATTCCTCAGTTCAAGTTTCAAAAATTTAAACATGATGCACAGATGGAAGCAAGCATAGGTCAGGCCAGAACTAGGGCCGTGACAACTCACCCCCACTAAACAAGAATCTAGACCCGAGATTCAAGTGTAGGGTAAGACGAAGGGGAACGCAACCTAACACAATCTTCACGATCCAGGTTGCCCTTCATAAGAACATTGATTCGATCACCATCATTGTCTTGATGTCTTGCTCCGAGAATTCCAACTATCATGACAACGAGAGGAAGGAAAGACCCTAAAAGAATCGTTCTTCTCGAAGGTCGAACAACTCAGGATTAACTCTCAGAATGAGACATAGCAACATCTCTCGAGCTGAGAGACGAGGCACACCTCTAGAGGGATGGAGTGGAACAGATGACGAGGGTTCACTAGGTAGACAACAATTTCACGCTTAAGAAGGTGGTAATCGATTGTCAACGTAGCGAGGAGTTGAGTTGCCATGATACCACAACGAGGCACCTTAGTGATGGTGACTCGTAGATATATCCCCTTAAGTGGCAAAAAGAATTACCTTTGATTCAGAGATCATTGAAACTCTTTAAACCAGCCTAAGGCAATTCTCGAGCGATCGTTTTGAGGGGGTCGGGAGAATGGCATACTCGGACTTGGATGATGTGGATTACCTTGTTGAAGACAACGTAATGGATGAATTTGCTTACCACCGAAAATGGAAGAGACCCGTGGTAGAATGGCACATTGGCGGTGCAAGCTGGGAACAAAATGCAAATGCTGGAAATGATTCTGGTAACTGGGGAAGAACCCAACAATAGAGAGTGAATTCACTGTTTGAAAAGGTCATAGCATTGTCGAGGAAACTGAGAGCACTATACAGTTAATGTCGACGATCAAACCTAGCACTTGCGCGTGCTCTCAAGAACTTGAGCACTTCCATATTCATCAAGGTTTTACCAATATCCGTGTCAAGGATCCTGGCAACACAACGTATTACCATGATGAATGCCGGTAGAAGATGCAGATGCAAAGGAAGATAACACCTTCTTAGATTTCACCTTGGCGGGGCCAAGGGGACAAAATCTGGATGGTCGACCGAGAGATATTTAGCACTCCGCCTCTAATGCTCTCCTTGATGTGCTAGTGTATCCCATTCATAGATATGGTTTGATATCTAGAACATCAAGTAAAAGGTCGGACTTCGGAACACAAAAATCATAAGGCACAACTAGGGAGTAAATCCTACGAAGTCCTTATGGGAAGGTGGCCAACTTCTTCAATCAAGATACTACAATAATAGGTCTTCCGGTTGGGTGTGTTGGCCATGACATCCACTTTACCGGTTATCGAGGGACCAGTATTATAGTTCTTGGGAAATGTTCCAACCATCACATCTGCCTGAGATTCAGATCTGGTTGGTGTCAGGATATTCCAGACTCATCGAGTCTAGGAAGAAAAATGAAAGTTTGCAACACAAATCGACGAGATGACGTTGCGAGATTCTCGGGAAATGAATTACGATAGCAAGCTCCAAAACATGAGCTGGTTCTGCTACAACATGTGAACATGTTGTCCAAGACAAGCATGATCACATGGTAGTCTTACAATAAAACACTACCGAGTTCTGGTAGGGAACCATCATTGAGGATATCGAAGTTCTTTCATAAGTCCGGATTAGCTCTTATGAAGGAACTCCTTCTCCTTGAACAAATCAATCAGTGGCTTGGTGTGCTCGGAACACATATGGAATGAAGGTTGCAAGTCTCCAGACCATAGAATACTTCGCACGTGTGCATGACTGACTTGCTATGATTCCAGAGGAAGCAAAACTAACTTTCTCAATTCATGGCGGCAACTTTCACCAAATGCACGTGTATAAGAGGAAGTCACTCCTTTCATCAAACAAATACTTCATGGGCTAGCATGAAGAAAATGCTTCAAAAGTTTCCAACACTAACTTATTGTCCAACAAGATCTTGGAGAAGATGAAATGATGTTGATGGGCTCAACAACAATTCATCGAGATTTCCATGAAGATGGAATTCCCTAATTATGTGAACAGGTGATAGCATTGGTCAGACCCATAGGACATAATGGTGTATGCTCGAGGAGTCAACCACGAGTAAGACAACATTACGAACATCGTTGGTTCTGATTTGATTTGATGATAGCCCACACTCAAATCAAAGGATTGATAAGACAATAGGTCCAGCAACTGATCACAGGGACCAATCGATGAAGATATCACCTTTCTTCAACACACGCTACACAAGAATATCCCTTTGGAATGAACTAAGTCAGGCAAGCTTTTATCTTCCAACTCTCCAAGTTGTTGTCTAGCTTAACCAACTAGCTCAGGGGTATCCAACACGGATTCTTGGAGAAAGGGTGGTTTACAGGATAAACCAACTTGATCACGAGCTCAACATAACAGTCAGGTGACAACCTGGTGATACTTTCGAGAAGATATTCAGAAAATCACGAACCACCGATATGTTACTAAGATCAAGAACAATCTTGCTTTTCAGGGCAAGACGATATGATCAAATGAGCGAGGACTTGACAAAATCCTAAATCATTGATCGGAGAGTGCACCAGAAATAAGGACTAGGTAGCACAATCAACCTTAGGGTGACAATTCAATAATTAAAACGCTAAGAATGAGGTTATCGTCCATTTAACTACCAAGCAACGGAGTTGCTAGGAGTATTGATTTCACACACCATGATTCACTCGTCGACATTCCGGTTATAACAACATGGAAACCGAGAAATGAATCATGATGGAGAGAAGTATCACTGCACCAAGAGTTCATAGGATGGTGTGCAATTCCCATGACATTCTTGATATAAAGATGGTAATACTCCAAAGTAGAACAGAGCAAAAGCAAGATTAGCAATTTGATCTGCGGAGTACGACTGCTTTGACCCAATCCTGGAAATGGACAAGGTACTGGAGTTTGTTTCTCCCAGTCATTCCGGAATAGAATGGCTTGACGGACCACAAGAGTAATAGGCATCGATAAACGAACGCACGCATACTCTTGACTATCAATTGATAGACGAAGGTCAGTAGACAACTAAAGAGGGACAACTCAAAGGAACATATAACTTTCTGAGTTGTGGATGCATAGATTAGTATGTCGAGCGAGATCAACATTTCTTCCAGATAACCCATGCAGAAAGGTTGAGCTGGCAGAGTCACAATATAGCATGGAGAACTCATCAAGAGTACTCTGGTTGTGATCTTTTGGTTCAAAATAACTCCTGCCAAGAATGGTTCATGGTATTTGGAAGAACGATATACCACGGACCTCGAGGACTATCGCAAAGGTTACTAATATCCTAAAGGCACTAGCAATTACTATCAACATGAAGTAAGTAGGGTGAATCTTGGGCTTAGAAACCCAGGAGTAGAATACCTACTACTAAGTGGCATCATGGGATGCTTTCGAGAATGATAGCCAGAATCATCACACTCGGAACACAAGGCATGACTGGATTACTAGATGATCCCCTAAGCACTTAGGGTCATAATAGGAACTCCAACATATATGTCAAGGCAATAGAATACCTCAACTCAGCAATTAGTGTGATTAACCTGGCCCAAAGGAACATAAAAACCAGAGGGGAAGGAATTGCAAGTGCATCAGATTGTTTAGAAACCTGGGATGACTCAGACAGCATAACGGCTGTAAATGCTCAAAAAGATTTGAGACATGCTACAAAAATGGTGGCATAGCCACTCAGAAGCACAATATCAAGGTCTCGAGATCAATAATTAACATACAGAGGTAGAAACTGAACTGAGACTTAATTCCAACAATTCTATAAGTCTACGGATTAGTAACACGTGATCCTGATAGAAAGAAGAGATAGCCTAGTTCTTAATCCCCATAGAAGAGAAGAGGTTGACTCAGATCAGAAGGCCATGAGGTATAAGGAGTAAAAAGAGCCTTACGTTCCATCCCACAATCAATTCCCTTATATAACTAAAGAATTGCTAGACTCAACTTCGACCAGTTTGGCTTGGTAATCCTACATGCAGTCAAGCTCTGATACCAGCGCTGTCAGGACCCCGACTCAATGCCACATCGATCTAGCATGTAACACCTCATATCACTTTGCGGCCTCACGCACGGTATTCCCACGGGTGTCGCCTTACCTTTTCCCGGGACCGTTTGCGCCTTTTGGCACACGTATATGATAGTGTCGCTAGCATCCATATGATAAGGAGCCCGGGCTGACATGGCTAGTCGTAAACCCAAAGTGGCACAGACTTACAGGGACAGGCATCCATGACCCAGCATCGAACGTGTCGGTCATCAGCGAGTGAATCCAGGCTATAGCACTGGGCTAGCAGGACTCCGGTGAACCGGGCTGTAGCGGGCTAACAGGACTCCAGTATTCATCGCGTGACATTTCCCCGAAGGGACAGACACAGGAACGAAGAAGGACACATGCCGGCCAGCCTAAGTGTTCCGGAGCAGTAGCAGGCTACCATGGCTCGGTGGAGACACTAGGAGACATTTCCCGGTAAGAGAGGCTACTAAAGATAAACAACTAGATAGTTAGATCCCACACATACCAAGCATTTCAATAACATACACACAATATGCTCGATATGTGCAAATACAACATGGCATCACAACATGACTCTACAACTCAAGTATTTTATTAGGCTCCGAGGAGCGAGATATTACAAACAGGGGTCTCATGACCCGACAATCAGAGCATACAAGTCAAAGCACAAGCGGAAGCTTAACATGTCTGAGTACAGACAACTATAAATGAAAAAGGCTGAGAAGCCTGACTATCTACCAGATCCTGCCGAGGGCACAAGATCGTAGCTGAGGTAACAAGCTAAACGTCGAAGTCCACGTGGAACTACTAGCGAGACCAAAGTCTCTCTGCAAAACATAAAATAGGCAAACGTGAGTACAAATGTACCCAGCAAGACTTACATCAGAACTAACTACATATGCATCATTACCAACAAAGGGGATGGTGGAGTTTAACTGCAGCAAGCCAGCTTTGACTCGGTGGCTAACCTAAACTACGACTGCAAGTAACTCTTTTGAGATGGCGCACACGAGTCCACATATTCACCAACCAATACACCACTATGGAACCGCTCTCGTCTCCCTACGAGAACGCCATCCATAGCACTCACGCTTATCTTGCGTATTTTAGAGTATCCACTTTCACTTGTCTATGAACTGATATAGCAACCCAGAAGTCCTTTACCGCGGACACGGCTATTCGAATAGATGATGTTAACCCTGCAGGGGTGTACTTCTTCATACATGTTTCCACCACTTAGCGTCTGCACATGACATGTGCTTGGCAGACTTCAAGCGAAAGCCGACGTGGGTGTAGACCACGACCTACCTAAACACTCAAGTCTCTAGTCCAGGTTTATCGCCTATTCGGTTTCCATCCATGAGGAGATCCGGCCGGAGTTTCGCTCACAACCCCAAACGATGTGAACAGGGTTCTGTGACACCAAACGAGCGCCCGGTATACCCGGCCACGTGCCTACCGCATCACAACCCACCCCTCCGGTCAGCGCTGTGCACGGCCTCCAGCATACTACAAACACCAGAAACTACTTGCAACTCCTGGACAGAGGACTTGGGTGAATAAGAAGTCGAGCGGGGTCATATTTCAGGGCCCAATGTATGGTAGTAGCTGAATCATGGATCACAAACATAGAACTCAGTTCCTAAGGACGGCTTTAATGAGACAACCCACCGTGTACTCCTACATGGCCTCTCACTGTTACCTTTTACCAAATCGTGTTCACACACTTAGCTCACACACAGTAGGGCATGTTCACACACCTCTGATTCATCCCCGATGAATCAGACCTGACTCAACTCTAAGCAGTAGCAGGCATGACAAACAAACATGAACGAGTAGGCACAACAGGGCTCAAGCAACTCCTACTCATACTAGTGGGTTTCATCTATTTACTGTGGCAATGACAGGTCATGCAGAGGATAAAGGGGTTCAGCTACCGCAGCAAGTAACAAATGACTCGTTGTTGTCCTAATGCAGTAAAAGAGAGCAGGGCGAGAGAGTAGGATTGTATCGGAATGAACAAGGGGGTTTTGCTTGCCTGGCACTTCTGAAGATAGTATAGCTCTTCATCAGTGTCATCGATCACGTCGTCGGTACATCGTCTACTGAGAGGGGACAAACACCGGCAACACAGAAAAGAACACAATCACTGCAATGCACAATATGATGCATGATCATGACATGGCAAAATGAGTGTGTTGGGCTAATGCATCTAGCAACAAGTTAAATGGGGTTGGTTTGAATACAAGATTCAAATTCAAACTCCATATGTGAGAGTTTAAATGCCATTTATTTGTTTTGTCCAAAACAGAGGACAAACATTGTTCAAACATGCATGAAAATGGTACAGATGGATTCCTTGAATTTTTCTGATAATTTTTCATATATAACTTATTTCATTTGGAGTTACAGATTAATTTCTATGATTTTTAGAAGTTTAGGATATTTTCTGGATTTTCTGAATTATTTTAAATCCAGAAAGAAATAATTGCGTCAGCCTGACGCCAGCATGATGTCAGCGAGTCAACGGCCAGGTCCAGGTCAAACCTGACGTGCGGGGTCCACACGTCAGTGACACGGGAACTAATCCCGGTCAAACCCAGCGCTGACTGGGGTTTGACCAGGGGTGGGGCCCACTGTTAGTGGCTGTAGGTTGTTTAACTAGCTGGGTTAGCTCCTAATGATGGAGCCACGTCAGCTCCCGCCGGAGTTTCACTGGCGACGACCTAAACTATGGCGGAGACGCACCGGGGTGGCTCGGGTTTCGTCTATACTGCACCGTTCAGTGCGCCCTTTGGCCCTACGGAGAGCTGGCGCGATGGCGCGTCGGATGGTCGTGGTCTCCGGGCCTGGGGTGGCCGGAGTCGACGGCGGCGAGCTCGGTTGCGGCCGCCGGAGCTCGGGTGAGACACGGGCGACCACTAGAGGGCACGGGAGGGCGAGCTGCGGCATGCAACGGGCTCATGGAGACGTTCTGAGCACGATGGTGTACTCGGGTGGGAGCTCCAGTGGCTGCAGTGACGGCGGCGACGAGGTCAGCGGCGGCCGGAGTTCGGCCGCGACGGAGCTATGGCCTAGAGCTCGCAAACGCGAGGGGAAAGAGAGGGGTTCTGCACAGAGGCTCACAGCGAGGTCGATGAGCAGCTCGGTGGTCTCGGGGAGGCGTCGGAGGCGGCGAATCGACAAGCGGCATCCGGCGGCCGTGCATGAAGAAGACGGCTCGATGACGGTGATGCAGGGCGTCCGAGGTCGCTTGACTCAGCGGAGAGGATGAGGGCGAGGTAGCCGAGCTACTGGGCACACCGAGGGGTCGAGGGGGAGGCTCTGGGTGCGGCAACGGCGAGCGGCGGCGATGAGCTCTGCTCGGGCTGCGCGAGAGAGAGAGCAAAGGAGGGGGAAGGGGTCGAGAGAGAGCAGAGAGCGAGGGGAGAGACATAGGGGGCTACGGGCGTATCCAGACGCGTCGGGGCGCCTCGGTGGCAAGCAGGAGGTGGCCAGGGCGGCGTCGGTGCTCGCCACCGAGCTGCTTCGGTGCGAGGGGAGGAAGACGAAAGGAAAAGGGTGGGCTGGGCCGCGCTGGGCCGGTCCTGTTGGGCTACCAGGTGGGCTTCACAGATAATTCGCCAGGTATGTGCTCTATTTTAATTCCTGTTTATGTTTTCTATTTTTTAAAAATTTGTTTTGCCACTGTTTTGAATTTAAAAAATAATTCAAACAATGCCAAAAACTCCTCTGAATATTTTTGTTTTGCTAGATGGACTTTTCCAAAAGCTCATAAAATATTTCAGGGGTATTTGAAATTATATTCTAATTATATGAATATAATTCAAATTCAAATAGCTAATGATTTAAATTCAAGTCCCAAGATTAAATCCTTAAAAATGTTCAATATTTTGGTTGGGACCAGAACCCTTTGCCAAAATTATCAAACATTTAAGAAGAGCATTTTGGAACAATGAATGAGATTTTAGGGTTTTTGCCCTTCTTTTATTTAGGGTTTTGAGGCTTCCAAATTCCTCAGTTCAAGTTTCAAAAATTTAAACATGATGCACAGATGGAAGCAAGCATAGGTCAGGCCAGAACTAGGGCTGTGACATAGCTAATCGGTTGAACTAGCCCAACTAGATAGCCACCATGCTTTACTGATGTAATCGGCGGGAAAGGTGGTCTTTCGTGATTTGGCCACTCATTTACTTGCTTCAGCGCTACGATCGAGGAGGACCCAGAAAACGCGCGGTAGGGCATCCCACGTCTCGGCAAGGAAGAATATATGCGTGCACCACCCAGGAGGACCCCGAAACTGCGCGGTAGGTTGTGTCACGTCTCGGCACAAAGGAAAAATGTGCATGTAAAAATTTACTATATTAGACGTAGTACCTATGGTTCGACCTCGGGACCCAGCCAGTTGGTCGAAAACACCCCACTAGCCACACAGCTTCATCATGCTAACGTGGCACGGAGGATAGTTGTGGTTAGCTCCATCTCGACCATCCATAACGTCTCTTGTTCTAGGTGATTCTTCTATTTTCCAAGCTATTTTAGTTATAATAATAGCATGGCAAGCTAGAGCCGCTCTTCATGTGTGCCCATGCAAAGGTTAGACGATGGAGAGGAGAGAAAGATCGCGGACCTGGGACCCACCAGTAAGTGAGTCAACGGTCATGCACGTGTTGACGAGGCACTCCCTCTACTCTACTCAATGTAATACTGTATAAAATCAAGTTATGGGACAAAGCCAAAAACCGTTGTTGTTTCAGGGTATCGACTTATGCTTTGTAGTCCAAGTTGCCAGTTCGAATCTCGTCTTTAAGATTTGTTAGTTTTAGGTCCAAATTTGATTAATGACAAGTGGGACCCCCATGTGTTGTTCTGATATTTCAGTGTAGGATGGTTTTTTTGAACAAACACTTTGCGCGGTTAGACAAGTAACGGCACGAGTTACACGTATTTTGCAAGTTTGCAAACAAAAATGACAGCGACATAGAATATCACATCCACCCGCAGCTTAGATGCTACGGTGATACGAGTTTTTACATCGTTGGAAGTGAGATCCAATGGCTTGGGAGTAGTCTTTGTAATTATGCGCAATTTCTAAACTCTCCATAGGTTTTTTTGCAAATAAAATATTCAGGCCTCGTGTGTGCCGCTGCATCTTGGATCCAACGGATCCCCGTTGCTCATATTAGGTGTTCCCCCTAGCTTAATTACCCACTACGGTGATACAAGCATCTAGGTCGTATGATTAGTGATTAGATGGCAGATGCGTAGTACTTGTACTTTCTGCGCAATTCCCAAACTCTCTCAGTCGTATATTGCAAAAACATTCAAACCTCCTACTGTGGGCTGTTAGATCTCCTTGAACTCATATCACCATAGAATCTATGGTGCGGGAGCACCTCATATTCTCCCATGCGAGAAAACATAAGGTTCTCTCGCAGCTTGGATGCTACAGTGATACGAGCTTCAAGGTCATTTGATCTAAGATACAATGGCATCTGAGTAGTCTTTGTGCTTGTAAGAAGTGGCCGAGCTCTTTGGGGGATTTTCTGCAAAAAACCATTCGAACCACCGAGGAGTTCTTGGGTCACAAATCCAATGGCTCCGAAGAGTTTGTATCACCAAAGCATCTAAGGTGTGGTAGCACATGATATTCTTACATACAGGAGAATATGATGTCCTCCTTCATCTTAGATGCTAGGGTAATATGAGCTTTGAGGTCATTGGATATGGGATCCAAGGCATCTGAGTAGTTTTTGTACAAATTGTGTGCAATTCTCAAACTCATCAAGGTTTCCTGTAAAAATATTAAGACATCATGTGAGCTGCTATATCTCAGATCTACAAGCTCCAAGCAACTCGTATCGGCATATATCATCTAAGGTATGGGGGCACATGATATTCTCCCACGGAGGAGGCGTGGGGGTGCACAACCAATCGGTGTTTGGGAGGGTGGGAACAAATATAATCTAAACAACCCTAAACAGAGCTTCACAATTTTATCTAAGGTCGGGGGGTTAACCCCCGACAATCTACATAGCTCCGCCTAAACACAACATTTGCATGTACTGTAGTACTAGACTTAATATTCATGTTTCAGTTTCCTGTTCATTTTAAATATTGAATTGAGGACCATGCATGTCTTACATTTTACTCCCTTCGTTCCTAAATATTAGTCTTTTTATAGATTTCAAATGGACTGGCACATACAGATGTATATAAACATATTTTAGAGTGTAGATTCACTCATTTTGCTCCGTATGTAGTCACTTGTTGAAATCTCTAAAAGATTAATATTGAGCAATAGAAGGAGTATTTTTGAATTCGTGTCATACATGCATGGTTTGGAAAAATAGATGCACTATACTTATTGGATTGTTGTTCTATTCGTGGGTGTGGGTGTGTGTGTGTGTGTGTGTATGTGCATGTGTGTGTGGTCATATGCTTGATACATACAAAGTTTTCTCACCACCATATTGTTCATCTTTTAAATCTGAATTTGCAATGAAAAACATACTAGGGATACCATGAAATGTGAAATCCACGTTGAGATCACTATAGCACAAACTCACTCTAATTCAAAAACTCGTCATAAATCAATTACCACGTTGAGATTAGTATATGCAAGGAAAATACGAGCATTGTAATACACATGTATTCGTTTGGCAATTTAAAACATTCCTTTCGTATTCTCGAATGGTAGGACCCAATGGTGTACCAGCCAGACCTTGGCCCGTGTTGATCCTAAAAAAACCGGGCTCGTGTCCTTCTGGTGGCGTGCGTGGTATGCACATTAGGTAACCCCAACCAGTCGAGCCTCCGCATTTTGAGTCGAAATATTTGGCGGCCAGAATTCCAGCCCTAGGAAATTCCCCTCACCCGGTCCATAATGACTACCGATGAACAATGGAGGGATGCTTTAGTAACTAGACAATGTTACCTACCGTGTCAAGAACGGTTCAATTCCCTCGGTCGCTGCTCCCCAAGGTCACCCGTCAACTGCATTACCTAGTACTACTACCACTACACCAGGATGAGCACAGAATTGAGCCTGTTTGTTCGTGCCTAGTACTTGAGTTAATATATCAGGCAATGCACGGTACGGATGGATTATCCTTTTACTCTGCATATATAACTTGTCTGAAGTCTAACTAAGCAAAATGTTTAACCAAATCCTTTCTTAAGAAATACAACATGACAGATGTATGGCTTGAAAATTTATTGCATGATGCAGGTTATGATATTGTTTCGAATCCTGCATTTTAAATTTCAAAAAAAATCCAAAAGTGACCATAAATTCATGAAACCGAGAACGGTCACATGATATGGCACAAATATTCCTTCGTAATTTTTTCTTTAATTTGAGACAAGCTGCTTATGAGAAGTTCCACAAATGAAGAGCCAAGGTATTTTGGAACAAAGACCTGCCACGTTAAGGCGAACGCTTTCGCTATTGAAACCGTGGGCGTTTACGTGCCATCATGAGTCCCGCTTCTCATACGCAAGTGCTGTCCGAGCAAGCGTGTGAGTCGATGAGAGGCGTGCGAGCAGACCATTGCACCGGCTGACAGGGAGGCGTGCGAGCAGACCACTGCGCAGGCTCACCGGGAGGCGAGCCCTTTGACCAGGCTCCGCCGCCCACCTTCATCCCAACTACTCTCACTTTTAATGTCGTCGGCGCCGCAGTCTAAAATCAACCCCACACTACCTAGTATATTGATGACCCACAAGTATAGGGGATCTATCGTAGTCCTTTCGATAAGTAAGAGTGTCGAACCCAACGAGGAGCAGAAGGAAATGATAAGCGGTTTTCAGCAAGGTATTCTCTGCAAGTACTGAAATAAGTGGTAACAGATAGTTTTGTGATAAGATAAATTGTAACGAGCAACAAGTAACAAAAGTAAATAAGGTGCAGCAAGGTGGCCCAATCCTTTTTGTAGCAAACGAAAAGCCTGGACAAACTCTTATAATAGGAAAAGCGCTCCCGAGGACACATGGGAATATCGTCAAGCTAGTTTTCATCACGCTCATATGATTTGCGTTCGGTACTTTGATAATTTGATTTGTGGGTGGACCGGTGCTTGGGTACTGCCCTTACTTGGACAAGCATCCCACTTATGATTAAACTCTATTGCAAGCATCCGCAACTATAACAAAAGTATTAAGGTAAACCTAACCATAGCATGAAACATATGGATCCAAATCAGCCCCTTACGAAACAACGCATAAACTAGGGTTTAAGCTTCTGTCACTCTAGCAACCCATCATCTACTTATTACTTCACAATGCCTTCCTCTAGGCCCAAATAATGGTGAAGTGTTATGTAGTCGACGCTCACATAACACCACTAGAGGCTAGACAACATACATCTCATCAAAATATCGAACGAATACCAAATTCACATGACTACTAATAGCAAGACTTCTCCCTTGTCCTCAGGAACAAACGTAATTACTCACAAAGCATATTCATGTTCATAATCAGAGGGGTAATAATATGCATAAAGGATCTGAACATATGATCTTCCACCAAATAAACCAACTAGCATCAACTACAAGGAGTAATCAACACTACTAGCAACCTACTAGCACCAATCCCGGACTTGGAGACAAGAATATGATACAAGAGATGAACTAGGGTTTGGAGATGAGATGGTGCTGGTGAAGATGTTGATGGAGATTTCCCTCTCCCAATGAGAGGAGCGTTGGTGGTGACGATGGTGATGATTTCCCCCTCCCGGAGGGAAGTATCCCCGGCAGAACAGCTCTGCCAGAGCCCTAGATTGGTTCCGCCAAGGTTCCGCCTCGTGGCAGCGGAGTCTCGTCCCGAAAGGTTGCTTCCTATTTTTTTCTCATAGAAAGACTTCCCATAGGAGAAGATGGGCGTTGGAGAGCCACCAGGGGGTCCACGAGGTAGGGGCGCGCCCAGGGGGGCGCCCCCCACCCTCATGAGCAGGGTGTGGGTCCCCCTGGCCTTCATCTTTGGCGACGATTTTTCTTTATTTATTTTAAGGTATTCCGTGGAGTTTCGGGAATTTTGGAGTTGCGTAGAATAGGCCTCCAATATTTGCTCCTTTTCCAGCCCAGAATTCCAGCTGCCGGCATTCTCCCTCTTCATGTAAACCTTGTAAAATAAGAGAGAATAGCCATAAATATTGTGACATAACGTGAAATAGCAGCCCATAATGCAATAAATATTGTCACAAAAGCATGATGCAAAATGGACGTATCAACTCCCCCAAGCTTAGACCTCGCTTGTCCTCAAGCGAAAAGCCGATAACAATAAATATGTCCTCATGTTTAGAGGTAGAGGCGTCGATAAAAACAAAATACGGACATGAAGGCATCATGATTATTTCATAACAGCAATATATATAGATTTTGTCATATGATTACTCATGTTCAAGTGATGATCTTTTCACAAAGACAAAGCATGAATCAGAAACCTTATTGGGCACTAACAATTATCATCTCAGTCATTGAAGTAATTGCAATTTATCATAACATCGGAAAGAGTCTATGTCAGAGCTTAAAAGCAAGTCCACATACTCAACTATCACTTAGTCCTTCATAATTGCTAGCACTCACGCGATATTTGTGGTTATGGAGTTTTAATCGGACACAGAGAAAGATAGGGGCTTATAGTTTTACCCCACAACCTTTTACCTCAAGGGTAATGTCAGCAATAATAATTCATGCTCCCCTACATCCAATTAGATATATATATCATACTCTTTCCAACATGCTGAGCTTGCCAAAGGATAAAATGAAAAAGGAAAGGTGAAGATCACCGTGACTCTTGCATAAGGTAAAGATAATAATAAAAGATAGGCCCTTTGCAGAGGGAAGCAGAGGTTGTCATGCGCGTTTAGGGTTGATGCACAAAATCTTAATGCAAAAGAACGTCACTTTATATTGCCCCTTGCATGTGAACCTTTATTATGCAGTCCGTCGCTTTTATTGCGTCCATAACAAGTTCGTACAAAGCTTATTTCTCTGCACTAATAAGTCATGCATATTTAGAGAGCAATTTTTATTGCTTGCACCAATGACAACTTACTTGAAGGATCTTACTCAATCCATAGGTAGATATGGTGGACTTCATGGCAAAACTGGTTTAAGGGTATTTGGAAGCACAAGTAGTATTTCTACTTGGTGCTAAGAATTTGGCTAGCATGAGGGGGAAAGGCAAGCTCAACATGGTAGAGGATCCATGACAACATACTTTATCTTGGATGTAAGAAAACATAACTCATTATGTTGTCTTCCTTGTCCAACCTCAACTCTTTTAGCATGTAATATTTTAATGAGTGCTCCCAATCATAAAAGATTTCAATGATAATATATCTATATGTGAAACCTCTCTTTCTTTATTACTTCCTATTAATTGCAACGATGACCAAAGCTATATTTGCCAACTCCCAACAACTTTTAATCATCATACTCTCTCTATGTGAAGTCATTACTTTCACTAAGATCAATATGAACTCTTTGATTCTTTTTATTCTTTTTCTTCTAATCACCCAAGATCATGGCAAAACAATCAAGCCCTTGACTCAAGACTAATCTTTATTATATAGCCTGCGGACTCGATTACAAAGAAGGATCATAAAGCAAAACTCAAAACTAGATCATGCCATGACTTTATTCTACTAAATCAAGATACTACTAATAGGAACGAACTAAGAAATACGGTAAAGATAGGAGTTGTGATGGTGATACGATACGAGGGCACCTCCCCCAAGCTTGGCAGTTGCCAAGGGGAGTGCCCATACCCATGTGATTATATCCTCAGAGATGATGGAGGTGGTGATGATGACGGTGGATAATCGCACATCGAACACAAAAGTTCCTCCAACTTGCGGATAATGCCCGTGAGCCCAGCAATATGATCCTTCAACAAAATAATCTCCTGTGTAAGATACATGTTCTGTATGCGGGCTAACTCAATCATCTTGAAAGCTTCAATCTCTGTTGGAGTGAAAAGGTTAGGTAAAGATTGAGGGATGTATTCTTCTTTCACCACTGGAGCTTGAACCTCCATGGCCTTCTTGATCTTTTCACCCTTGTTGATTTCTTCTGGTTCCTCTCTTTTCAACTCTATCTTCAATAGCCAAGCATCCTTGTCTTCGTTGCTGGAGGAGGGAGAAGTCATGGTGCTCTAAATCTGCAACGGAAATAGCTCAAAATGAAAATAGAGGATATTTGCGTGATACGAGTCAAAACCTTCGGGAATATAAATAATGAATTTTTTACTGACCAAAATATGTATCATGCAAGGAAACGGAGTCCGGAGGGCACACGAGGTGCTCACGAGGTAGGGGGCACGCCCAGGGGGGTAGGGCGCGCCCTCCATCCCCGTGGAGGCCTCGTGTCCTCCCCGGACTGCTACTTATTTTTCTATTTTTCTAAATATTCCAAAACAGAGAAATATTGCCTTAAAATTTGTTTTGGAGTCGGTTTACTTACCGTAACACAAACCTATTCCTTTTCGGAGTTTGAAGCGGGCTGGAAAGTGTCCCTTATGTATTCCTCCGGGGTTACGGTTTCAATAATATTGGTTTCAACATTTATAGGATTACCCGAGATATAATGTTTGATCCTTTGACCGTTTACCACCTTCGGATTTGTGCCTGCGAAGTTGTTGATTTTATGGCACTGGAATGATAGACTTCCTCGATAACGTAGGGACCTTCCCATTTGGAGAGAAGCTTTCCTGCAAAAAATCTTAAACGAGAGTTGTATAGCAATACATAATCACCTACATTAAACTCACACTTTTGTATCCTTTTGTCATGCCATCTTTTAACTTTTTCTTTAAACAACTTGGCATTTTCATAAGCTTGGGTTCTCCATTCATCAAGTGAGCTAATATCAAATAACCTCTTCTCACCGGCAAGTTTGAAATCATAGTTGATCTCTTTAATAGCCCAATATGCCTTATGTTCTTGTTCGAGAGGTAAGTGACAAGCTTTTCCATAGACCATTTTGTACGGAGACATACCCATAGGATTTTTATATGCAGTTCTATAGGCCCATAATGCATCATCAAGTTTCTTTGACCAATTCTTTCTAGACCTATTAACAGTCTTTTGCAAAATTAATTTGAGCTCTCTATTGCTCAACTCTACTTGACCACTAGACTGTAGGTGATAAGGAGATGCAATCCTATGATTAACGTCATATTTAGCAAGCATCTTACGGAAAGCACCATGAATAAAGTGTGAACCACCATCAGTCATTAAATATCTGGGTACTCCAAACCTCGGAAAAATAACTTCCTTAAGCATTTTAATAGAAGTGTTATGATCAGCACTACTAGTTGGAATAGCTTCTACCCACTTAGTAACGTAATCAACAGCAACTAAAATATGTGTGTATCCATTAGAGGTAGGAAAAGGTCCCATATAATCAAAGCCCCAAACATCAAATGGTTCAATAACAAGTGAATAATTCATAGGCATTTCTTGACGTCTACTAATATTACCAATTCTTTGACATTCATCGCAAGACAAAACAAACTTACGGGCATCCTTGAAGAGAGTAGGCCAATAAAAACCAGATTGCAATACCTTATGTGCAATTCTATCCCCAGCATGGTGTCCTCCATAAGCTTCGGAGTGACACTTGCGTAGGATTTGTTCATGTTCATGCTCAGGTACACAACGTCTAATGACACCATCTACTCCTTCTTTATAAAGATGTGGGTCATCCCAAAAGTAATGTCGCAAGTCATAGAAAACCTTTTTCTTTTGTTGGTATGTGAAGCTAGGTGGTATAAATTTAGCGACAATATAATTAGCATAATCAACATACCATGGAGTGCTATGAGAAGTGCTTATGACATTTAATTGCTCATCAGGGAAGCTATCATCAATAGGTAGTGGGTCATCAAGAACATTCTCTAACCTAGATAAGTTATATGCAATGGGGTTCTCAGCTCCTTTTCTATCAACAATAGGCAAATCAAATTCTTGAAGCAGGAGAAACCATCTAATAAGTCTAGGTTTTGCATCCTTCTTTTCCATAAGATATTTAATAGCAGCATGATCTGTGTGAATAGTTACTTTGGAATCAACAATGTAGGGTCTGAATTTATCACAAGCAAATACAACTGCTAAAAGTTCCTTTTCGGTAGTAGCATAATTTCTTTGAGCATTGTCTAGAGTCTTACTAGCATAATGGATAACATTTAATTTCTTATCAACTCTTTGCCCTAGAACAGCACCTACAACATAATCACTAGCATCACACATAATTTCAAAGGGTAAATTCCAATCAAGTGGCTGAACAACAGGTGCAGAGACTAATGCTTTCTTAAGTATTTCAAATGCTTCTACACAATCAACATCAAAGACAAATGGTACATCTTTTTGTAATAAATTAGTCAGAGGCCGAGAGATTTTTGAGAAATCCATAATGAACTTCCTATAAAATCCGGCGTGACCAAGGAAACTTCTTATACCTTTGATGTCCTTGGGACATGGCATCTTTTCAATAGCATCAACCTTGGCCTTATCAACTTCAATACCTCTTTCAGAAACTTTGTGGCCCAAGACAATACCTTCATTAACCATAAAGTGGCACTTTTCCCAATTCAAGACAAGATTAGTTTCTTCACATCTCTGGAAAACTCGATCAAGATTACTTAAGAAATCATCAAAAGAGGAACCATAGACGAAAAAATCGTCCATGAAAACCTCACAATTTTTTTCACAAAAGTCAGAGAATATAGCCATCATGCATCTTTGAAAGGTAGCAGGTGCATTACATAAACCAAAAGGCATACGTCTATAAGCAAAAGTACCAAAAGGGCATGTAAAAGTAGTCTTTGATTGATCCTTAGCTGACACAGGTATTTGAGAGAAACCAGAATAACCATCTAGAAAGCAATAATGTGTATGTTTGCATAATCTTTCTAGCATTTGATCAATAAAAGGTAAGGGGTAATGATCTTTCTTAGTAGCTTTATTTAATTTGCAGAAATCAATTACCATCCTATAGCCTGTGATAATTCTTTGCGGAATCAATTCATCTTTATCATTAGGGACAATAGTAATACCTTCCTTCTTAGGGACACAATGGACAGGACTTACCCACTGACTATCAGCAATGGGATAAATTATACATGCCTCCAGAAGCTTGAGTATTTCTTTTCTTACCACTTCTTTCATTTTAGGATTCAAACATCGTTGAGGATCACAAACTGGTTTGGCATCCGCTTCCAAATTTATTTTATGTTGACATATAGTGGGACTAATGCCCTTAAGATCATCAAGTGTATATCCAATAGCGGCACGGTGCTTCTTCAGAGTTTTCAATAATCTTTCTTCTTCATGCTCTGAAAGGTTAGCGCTAATAATGACAAGATATATTTTCTTTTCATCAAGATAAGCATATTTAAGATTATCAGGCAATGGTTTAAGCTCAAACACGGGATCACCCTTGGGTGGAGGAGGATCCCCTAGGATTTCAACAGGCAAATTGTGTTGCAGAATAGGTTCCTGTTTAAAGAATACTTCATCTATTTCCCTTCTTTCATTCATGAACATATCATTTTCATGGTCTAACAAATACTATTCTAAAGGATCACTAGGAGGTACAGCAATAGAGGCAAGAACAATAATTTCATCCTTACTAGGCGATTCTTCCTCACGATGTTGTTTACTAAATTTAGAGAAATTGAACTCATGAACCATATCATCCAAGCCAATAGTAACAACATTCTTTTTGCAATCTATCTTAGCATTAACAGTATTCAAGAAGGGTCTACCAAATATAATAGGACAAAAGCTATCTTGTGGAGAACCAAGAACAAGAAAATCAGCAGGATATTTGGTTTTTCCACACAAGACTTCAACATCTCTAACAATTCCCACTGGAGAAATAGTATCTCTATTGGCAAGTTTAATTGTAACATCAATACCCTCTAACTCAGCAGGTGCAATATCATGCATAATTTCTTTGTATAAGTCAATGGGTATAACACTAGCACTAGCACCCATATCACACAAGCCATGATAACAATGATCTCCTATTTTAACAGAAATAACCACGCCTACCACAGGTCTATGTTTATCTTTATCAAAAGGTTTAGCAATTCTGGAAGTTTCACCACAGAATTGAATAACATGCCCATCAATATTGTCAGTCAAGAGATCTTTAACAATAGCAATATTAGGTTCTACTTTGACTTGCTCAGGAGGTGTATAAGTTCTAATATTGCTTTTACGAACAACAGTTGAAGCTTTAGCATGATCCTTCATTCTAACAGGGAAAGGTGGTTTCTCAACATAGGAAGTGGGAACAATAGGATCATTATAAGTGACAATCTTTTCTTCAACTTTAATAGGTGCAGCTACTTTTACTTCTATGGGAGGATGATATTTAAACGACCTCTCCTTAGGGAGATCAACATAAGTAGCAAAAGATTCACAGAAAGTAGCTATTATTTCAGAGTCAAGTCCATATTTAGTGCTAAACTTACGGAAAATATCGGTATCCATAAAAGATTTAACACAATCAAACTTAGGTGTCATACCTGACTCCTTACCTTCATCGAGGTCCCAATCTTCAGAGTTGCGTTTAATTATATCCAATAAATTCCATCTTAATTCAATAGTCTTCATCATAAAAGAGCCAGCACAAGAAGTATCAAGCATGGTGCGATTGTTATCAGAAAGCCGAGCATAAAAACTTTGCATAATCACTTCTCTTGCGAGCTCATGATTGGGGCATGAATATAACATTGATTTTAGCCTCCCCCAAGCTTGAGCAATGCTTTCTCCTTCGCGAGGCCAAAAATTATATATATAATTGCGATCACGATGAACAAGATGCATAGGGTAATACTTTTGATGAAATTCCAACTTCAATCTTTTATAGTTCCAGGATCTCATATCATCACATAGCCTATACCATGTCAATGCGTCTCCCTTTAAAGATAAAGGGAAAGCCTTCTTCTTAAAAACATCATCGGATATACCTGCAAGCTTAAATAGTCCACAAACATCATCCACATAGCGTAGATGTTCATCAGGATGCTTTGTTCCATCTCCTATAAAAGTATTCGCTAGCAGTTTTTCCATCAAACCTGAAGGAATCTCAAAAGGAGTTTCATTTTCAATAGGTTCAGTAGGTTGAGTAGGTTGAGGAGCAACTCTTTGCTCTACTGGACGGGGTGAAGATACCCCGAACAAGCCCCTCAGACAATTACTTTCCATAGTAACAAGTGACAGAAAATTTCAGCACACTAAATAAATTTTTCCTTACCAAATTCCACCTACCAAAGGCGCTTCACTCCCCGGAAACGGCGCCAGAAAAGAGTCTTGATGACCCACAAGTATAGGGGATCTATGGTAGTCCTTCCGATAAGTAAGAGTGTCGAACCCAACGAGGAGCAGAAGGAAATGATAAGCGGTTTTTAGCAAGGTATTCTCTGCAATTACTGAAATAAGTGGTAACATATAGTTTTGTGATAAGATAAATTGTAACGAGCAACAAGTAACAAAAGTAAATAAGGTTTAGAAAGGTGGCCCAATCCTTTTTGTAGCAAAGGACAAGCCTGGACAAACTCTTATAATAGGAAAAGTGCTCCCGAGGACACATGGGAATATCGTCAAGCTAGTTTTCATCACGCTCAGATGATTCGCGTTCGGTACTTTGATAATTTGATATGTGGGTGGACCGGTGCTTGGGTACTGCCCTTACTTGGACAAGCATCCCACTTATGATTAACCTATATTGCAAGCATCCGCAACTACAACAAAAGTATTAAGGTAAACCTAACCATAGCATGAAACATATGGATCCAAATCAGCCCCTTACGAAGCAACGCATAAACTAGGGTTTAAGCTTCTGTCACTCTAGCAACCCATCATCTACTTATTACTTCCCAATGCCTTCCTCTAGGCCCAAATAATGGTGAAGTGTTATGTAGTCGACGTTCACATAACACCACTAGAGGCTAGACAACATACATCTCATCAAAATATCGAACGAATACCAAATTCACATGACTACTAATAGCAAGACTTCTCCCTTGTCCTCAGGAAAAAATGTAATTACTCACAAAGCATATTCATTTTCATAATCAGAGGGGTAATAATATGCATAAAGGATATGAACATATGATCTTCCACCAAATAAACCAACTAGCATCAACTACGAGGAGTAACCAACACTACTAGCAACCTACTAGCACCAATCCCGGACTTGGAGACAAGAATTGGATACAAGAGATGAACTAGGGTTTGGAGATGAGATGGTGCTGGTGAAGATGTTGATGGAGATTGCCCTCTCCCTATGAGAGGAGCGTTGGTGGTGACGATGGTGATGATTTCCCCCTCCCGGAGGGAAGTGTCCCCGGCAGAACAGCTCTGCCAGAGCCCTAGATTGGTTCCGCCAAGGTTCCGCCTCGTGGCGGCGGAGTCTCGTCCCGAAAGGTTGCTTCCTATTTTTTTCTCATCGAAAGACTTCATATAGGAGAAGATGGGCGTCGGAGAGACACCAGGGGGCCCACGAGGTAGGGGGGCGCGCCCAGGGGGGCCCCCACCCTCATGAGCAGGGTGTGGGCCCCCTGGCCTTCATATTTGGCGACGATTTTTATTTATTTATTTTAAGGTATTCCGTGGAGTTTCAGGACTTTTGGAGTTGCATAGAATAGGCCTCCAATATTTGCTCCTTTTCCAGCCCAGAATTTCAGCTGCCGGCATTCTCCCTCTTCATGTAAACCTTGTAAAATAAGAGAGAATAGCCATACGTATTATGACATAACGTGAAATATCAGCCCATAATGCAATAAATATTGTCATAAAAGCACGATGCAAAATGGACGTATCATATCGCTACAATCTTCTCTCTTTATCTCTGATTCTCCTGTCATCTACCTCCAACCAGCCTGACCTAAACGTACGCCATGCCGCATCACGATGGTCTGCCCTTAGTCTTCCAGTTTCCTAAGCAAAACACCCAGCCAGAGTCTCAAGAACATAAGGCGCCTTGGGACAAGTTTAAACCGGCCTTGTGGAAAGACACTGCGCCTGTCCCCTCTCCCGTTCCGGCTCCCGTCGCCCCGACTACGCCAACACCCATCCCCATGGCATTGATGGGCTGGGAGTCGCACATTTTCACCGAGCTTGATGCGACGTGGTTCCACGAGGTCCCCGCCGACTTTCACGCGCCCGTGCACCTGCCAGCGCATGCGCCTGCGCATGCACTAATGCGCATGCCCGTGCCGGTGCCCGTACACCTGCCAGCGCATGTGCGTGTGCGTGCACTAACGTGTGCGCCCATGCCGGTGCCCGTGCACAGGAATGTCTCCGCCACGTCGTTACCAGCGCCTGTCCCCGCGCGGGTGCCAATGCCCCCCTCAGCGGCATGGATGGCCGCCTCGACCGCTTCCTTGCACCAACGCCAGTCGCCTCCTCCCGCCAGTTGACTCGCTCCTGGAGACCGAAGTCCAGAACATTGTGGCCTTCCTTGAAGCTAGGGCCAACGACCAGGAGTACGCCAACAACAGCGCAAGACGCCGCTATCGCCGTCGGTCAGTGGCCCGATGACACACAGAGCACGTCAGAGGAGCCACTTCCCACTGCAAGACACCCCCGCCGCCGCCGCATAATCTATATTTGCCATGAAAAACGTTCGGATTGCCATGCTTAAAATCCGAAAGTTTATCATTTCCTTTTATTTTAGATCGATCGTCGTATGAATGTAAAGTCGGAGTTAGACTAAATGAAATCTATGGTTTGATGGATTGAATGTTCTGCTAGAGCCGTATCAAATTAAATATAAAACGTCATCAAGCCACATGTATTCCTTCTCATCCAATGACCTAGACTGCTTCAATATCGAGCCCTCAACACGTTTAGCATGCTGTTAATTTCATGCCAAAAATAGTGCTAATCACATAATAACACGCAAATAATATCCTACTTAATATTCGCATGCACATAATATACTTTCAAATTAAGGTGCATTGCACGTACACATTGACTAGTGCTACTAGTACGTGAAACTGGTGCAATAACTTGTGAACGCGTCCGGATATGGTCAACGGCAACATCGCCCGCGAGTTCTTCGTGTTTGCCCGTGCGTCTAAACACGGAAGGGGGGAGAGAGAGAGCGCACACATGGAACCCACCAGTAAGTGAAGGCGAATAGCACGTGCTAATGAGCCAGTCCCACTAATGTACTAAAAATAATATTACATGTTATCCATTAAATAAGTTGTGGTAATATAAAAACATTATATAAACAAAGGGGGGTACAACAAACATTGTTATTCTACGTATGTTGCCTATTGACATGCGGCTTGAAGGCCCTGGTCACATGTTCGATCCTCGTCCTTTATTTTTTAATTTGTATATGGGTCCAAATTTGTTTCATGACAGGTGGGCCCCTCGGTGTGTAGTTTGTAGCACTTTAATTTGTGGGTCGAAATTTGTCCCATTCCAAGTGGACTATCGGTGTGTAGTTTTCTAGCTTATTTATAATAATTAAAGAGAACAATAAAGTTTTTTGCAATAATACCATGGTGCGACGTTGAAGGCGAGAAAGGACGTGCGAGAGAGCGATGACCGACCTAGAGGGAAATCAACTAGGGGAGGTGCGGGGGTTGCAATGGTGTTTGGAGTAGTTGTGGGCTGAATGCTACGAAAATATAATCTAAACCCACCGGAATAAATGCCTACACAAATTAATCCAAGGTTGGAGTCCCCCTCGCAATGTAAATAGCTCCGGCTTTGCGAGGGAGGGAGAGGTAGCTTCAATGTGTGGAAGATATGGCGTGAGAGAGTGAGGTCAATTAAGAGACATATAGATAGAGACAAAGTGAGTGTGGTCCGACAATCATTGAACAGATATATATGCTCTGGATAGATATTGTCCGATTGAGCTTTTGTCAAGGGTGAGGGCTGTAAGATAGAGCTTGAGAAATGATCCAGTCACAGACATGTAGATATATTTTGTGTGTGGGAGGAAGCAAGGTCAATCTATTACATATATAAAGGGAGAGAGATTAAGTGAGTGTGGGTCGTCGTGCGATCAAAAGAGTGAGACGGGTTGGAGAGAGTGACCTAGATAGACAATGTCCGTGAGAGAGTATACAATATAAATATGTCAATTGGGCTCAAACATGGAGATATATTGTTTGTGTCCGAGAAAGAGCGAGGTCAATCGAGACATACAGAGAGAGAGAGAGAGAGAGAGAGATTGAATGAGCGTGGCCCGCCATGAGGTCGAAAGAGTGGGGGCGGCTTGGATGGACTGACCTAGATAGACAATATGCGTGAGAGAGTATAGAGTGTGTCGACCGAGGCCCGAACAGGGAGATATTGAAGGAAATATGCCCTAGAGGCAATAATAAAGTTATTATTTATTTCCTCATATAATGATAAATGTTTATTATTCATGCTAGAATTGTATTAACTGGAAACATAATACATGCGTGAATACATAGACAAACATAGTGTCACTAGTATGCCTCTACTTGACTAGCTCATTGATCAAAGATGGTTGAGTTTCCTAACCATAGATATGAGTTATCATTTGATCAATGGGATCACGTCATTAGAAGAATGATGTGATTGACTTGACCCATTCCGTTAGCTTAGCACTTGATCATTTAGTATGTTGCTATTGCTTTCTTCATGACTTATACATGTTCCTATGACTATGAGATTATGTAACTCCCGCTTACCGGAGGAACACTTTGTGTGCTACCAAACGTCACACCGTAACTAGGTGATTATAAAGGTGCTCTACAGGTGTCTCCGAAGGTACTTGTTGAGTTGACGTATTTCGAGATTAGGATTTGTCACTCCGATTGTCGGAGAGGTATCTCTGGGCCCTCTCGGTAATGCACATCATTATAAACCTTGCAAGCAAAGTAGCTAATGAGTTAGTTGCGGGATGATGCATTATGTAACGAGTAAAGAGACTTGCCGGTAACGAGATGGAACTAGGTATTGAGATACCGACGATCGAATCTCGGGCAAGTAACATACCGATGACAAAGGGAACACCGTATGTTGTTATGTGGTTTGACCGATAAAGATCTTCGTAGAATATGTGGGAACCAATATGAGCATCCACGTTCCGCTATTGGTTATTGACCAGAGACGTGTCTCGGTCATGTCTACATAGTTCTCGAACCCGTAGGGTCCGCACGCTTAAAGTTTGGTGACGATCGATATTATGAGTTTTTTTGTTTTGATGTACTGAAGGTAGTTAGGAGTCCCGGATATGATCACGGACATGACGAGGAGTCTCCAAATGGTTGAGACATAAAGATTGATATATTGGATGACTATGTTCGGACACCAGAAGTGTTTCGGGAGGTTTCGGACATTTATTGGAGTACCGGGGGGTTACC